>NW_027637798.1:5000-17500 GCF_951216825.1 Electrona antarctica | reverse complement strand
TTTACATTGCCAAAGCAAAAGTGGAACAAGACGCTGTGTTAAATTGTTGCAACTTAAGAAATTCTATACAAAACCATAAGAATTGTGCATTTTATGTCGGAAATAGTTGTACACATCCACTTACTGTAAGAAAGATTACCTGGGGATTAACTTCTGAAACACATGACAGCAGTATCTCTCTCTCTCTCTCTCTCTCTCTCTCTCTCTCTCTCTCTGTCTCTCTCTTGTCCTAAATATCTCTTATCCTCCTATATGGGTTTCCCTTTGTTTTCCTTATTATTATCATGAATCCATTGGCTTTCTTTACGTCTCTCTCCGTCCCCACACTATAGGCTATAGTTTGTTTCCTTCCATTGTTTGCAGTCGTGTCTTTCCCAGCGCGGCCCCAGCGTGTCTGTTACAGCGAGAGAAACAGACACAACAACAACAACAGCAGCAGCAGCAGAGAGAAAAGAAAGAAATATCAACTGAATGAAATGAAAGAAGACGAAAGACAAGAGAGGCGAAAAGGAGGGGGCGGCGAGGGAGTGAGAGGGGGGGGTTGAGAATGGAAATGAGAGGCAAACGGAGAGAGACAAAAGAGAGAGAGAGAGAGAAATGGTAACTCTATCGGGGCATTTATGAGGTCAGCCGGTGAAAAGAGTTTCAGAAGAAAGGAGAGAATCAAAGTAAATTAGAGAAACTCTAGCCTGTTGCAGTGAGAAGAAAGGATATCTCTCTCTCATTCTGTTTCTTGTCTTTTTAGGTCTCTCTCTCTCTCTCTTTGTAAATATAGAAAGAATATGGATGATAAATGTGACTTCGTCACTGAGAATGAAATGAGAAAGACGAGAGAGAGAAGACAAAGAGCGAAACGAGAATGGAGGGAGAGAGAGAGAGAGAGAGAGAGAGAGAGAGAGAGAGAGAGAGAGAGAAATGGTAACTCTATCATGCCATCAGTCAGGTCAGTTGAATAAAAGAGATGTTTGAGAAAGAAAAAAACAGTTGAATGTGAGAAAGACAGAGAGAGCGAGAAAGAAAAAAACAGAAAGAAGACACTGTTGACGTTCTTTTTGTTTTCTCGGTCGGTAATACAACAGGGGAACAAAGCGTGCTGTAGGACAACTGTGACGTGCGCATGTGTGCACGCACAGGTATTGTCACCACCATTCAAAGTAGTTAAGTCGCTCTATGGGGTTTTTATTTATAATCACCCAGTGAAAAGTATCAACAAGAGCTTGCGACTAAATAATATCTACATTGGATGGATCCGCTGATTACTTTTGAGGGGTGCTAGCAAATCGTTTGTTCACGGCAGTAAAATGACAACGTACCGTAATACGATATCAATACATAATTATTGTAACTGATTTTGTGTCATACAAGAAACATAAACAAAGCCAGTGTGGATAAAGGAAAGAAACAGTAGATTGAAACGGAACCCGAGAATTCATAGAAGAAAGAAAAGGAGCCATAATGGAAAACGGAAAGAAACAATACGACTGTAACCAATGTGGAAAAAGCTTCAAAAGAAACAATACGACTGTAACCAATGTGGAAAAAGCTTCAAAAGAAACAATACGACTGTAACCAATGTGGAAAAAGCTTCAAAAGAAACAATACGACTGTAACCAATGTGGAAAAAGCTTCAAAAGAAACAAACACGCATGACGCCCCGGGTTAGAAAAAAACATTCAATCCACATCCATATTCTTGACGTACAAAAGCAAAATAAATTGGTGTGTCCCTGGCTGGCTGTAGCATATAGCATATTTTCACCACCAAGCGCACGCGGGTGCCGTACTTAGTTTAGACTTAGTCATTGGTTAGACCGTTCATTAGTCCTACAACCTATCTCAAACCCTCACCCTCACCCTAACCTCCCACGGGGCAGCACACCTAAACCTAACCTTAACCCTCTCCCAACCCTTAACGCACCCCTCACCAACCTTAATCCGGTCGTCTTACTGCACCCCTCACCATGCTATGTCTAACTAATGCTATGTCTAACCAAAGTATGCCTCCCGCGGAGGCGGGGCGGCTCGCTGGAACCGGTCCCGGCCCCGGCCCCTTGGGCATGTTCCTGGGGGTCTGGATGTTCCGTGGACCCCCACACGGTAACTCTGTCATTTCTTGACTGTTTCGGACGCGGGACGGCTCGCCCCACTCTGTAATTTTTTTTTTTTATACAGTGTATATATATAATTTTTAGCTGCTTCTTTTCACCTGACAGGGGAGAGTTTCCTTGGCCGGACGTAGCGCGTGAAAGGAACACGTTATTCTGACCAGTTCCTTTCCCCTCCATCAGGCGCCCCGGCTGGCCAGGGGGAGGCAGTTTAGAGACCAGGTTTACTGCACGTTTTTCGTGAGGGTACCTACCCTAGGGGACACAGGGAGAACATGCAGACTCCACACAGAAAGGCCCTTTCGCCAACCCCCGCCTCGGGTATGGGCACTGATGACGCGGAGGAGAGAACAGTCCCCCATCGCTCACAGCGTGCGTCCCCAGCGGGAATCAAACCCGGGACCTTCTAGCTGTGAGGCGACAGCCCTACCGACTGTGCCACCGTGCCCCCCTGCATCCACTGGTCCTCATACCAGTCCGTGAGGATATTGCACGTGCACGGTCAAGAGGTGCACGCACACACAGCCACAAGTTGGCTATTGTGATGGGTGCTGGATCAGAATAGATAATACTGTAGAAGGAGAAGGTTTGCAAAACGTCTCAATTCTCCCAACATATACACGATGTCATGGACGGCGATCTCAGACTTTTAAATCAAACCGTGGTGGACTTTCAGACGCCTTTTCTCGGTGTCGAGGCTCAGATTGAGGCGATTGAACAGAACGCCGATGTTAGCAGCTCAATAAAAGATCCGCACCAACTCGCGGTTACTATATTAAATAACGCTTCTGATGAAAGTGAACGTAACTATAGCGGCTGATCCGTGATGGCCAATTACTACTTCCGGTAAAAACACAGCATTCGTTGGGTGTACACACAATTTGTGGGAGCATTCAGACGGCGTGCAGGCCTCCTCCTTCTTTTTTTTGTGATCAGTACTTTATTTGGATTTTTTTACAAATAAACAGAAAAAACAAACACAAGCAACAACAACAACAGAATACGTATACAAAAACATAATATAAAACAGGGAAAGACCAGATAAACAAATAAAAATAAATCAAATCAAAAGTTTAAAGTAGTTTACACAACCAAACACGCAGCATCATCAACCGTATCATATGTATACTAATACAGTAAACGATCAAAAGGGCATTGCCTGACCATGGATCACATCAAGGACCTGCAACATGACTCATATTTATCTAACTGATTATTCATCTTAAAACTTCTCCAAAGCAGCCACAATACCAAGCTGAGTGAACCATACATGTGCTGGAGGCCAGGCCTCCTCCTTCTTTACAATATATTGCATGTAGGCCCTTCAATTGGCGAAACACTACATTTTATTGATAACAGAACATTAACTCAATGGTCGCCAAGGACTTATTTAACTTCTTTTTCATGATGTCCTGGAGCGCCAAGGACGTGTTTTTCGTGTTTATTAGACTGTTGTTTAGACTTTTTTTTTTGAAAAAAATAAAAATATATAAAATAAAATAAAAGATATATGGTGGCGGTCTGGGACTTTTGGCGCCCCCTGGTTGCGGTGAATGAGTTTTAAACGTTGAGCCTTCATCAGCGTGTGATGACCACACGCTGAAGGAAGTTATCTTCTCATGGAAGGAACCTGATCACAGTTAATAAGGATATTACCTCAGCTGGTTCCCCATCCACCTTATAAGTTGTCATGCAAGTAAACAGTAACGCACGCACGCACGCACGCACTCACAGAAAAAGGAACAATGCACAGTATGTGAGACTCGTCACATACTGCATTGCACATCGCCATGGCGATGTCCCAGATGAACCACCTCAACACCATCGCCAACATGGCCGCCGCCGCACAGCAGATACACACACACACCACTCACACACACACACACACACACACACACACACACACTGGGGTCAACCTCATGTATTATCTATGAGGGAGGGGATCAATATGTATAAATCGAACCTTGACTTCACACACCATGGCATGGACAGAAGAGGACTGTGTGTGTGTGTGTGTGTGTGTGTGTGTGTGTGTGTGTGTGTGTGTGCGTGTGCGTGTGCGTGCATCCTCACTGTACATCCCTTCCTTTCATTGTATTAAGGTCAGCATTTTGAAGCATGTATTCTGGCACACACACACACACACACACACACACACACACACACACACACACACACACACACACACACACACACTGTGTTGGGGTGAATATGATATTAGCCGGCCTGTCTCCTTTACATAAGGACAGATCTGGTGTCCGTTTGCTGTGCATTGTTTCAACAACCATTCAAAACCACCCACACACAGTCACACACACACACACACAAACACACACACACACACATACGCACACACGAACACACACACACCGGCTTTTTCTTTTTTGACTGCTCATTTCATTTAAGTTCTCGCTCACATGGAATGGGCGTGAGGACTGCTTTTATGTTGCCGTGTGTATGTGCGCGCGTGTGTGTGCGCGTGCGTGTGTTTGTGTGTGTCTTTGTTTGCACAAGACTGTGTCCATCAGTCCCTGCCTATTCTTCACATTTATATTTATATCACACTGTATTGTTGGTATTATTATGAGCGGGCCCCGTGTATAGATGTGACTGTGTACACTGCTGTGACGCTCTGACCAGCCAATAGGAGTTGCCAGTGCAGCGGGCAAGGTGTCGGTCCCCTGCCGGCTCCCCCCAGCTCTCTGTGGTGCCTGAGCGTTTCACCTCCACATTGTTTATTTAACACAGGTTAGATACGGAGAGACTAAGGGCCGATTCATACTCCTATTTTACCGCTGTTTCGGCGCTGTAGTGCCGAAATGATTTCCAGCTCGTCAGAAATTTTCAGTAGCACAGAAGAGCCGACTTTAGGACGGTACCCGCCCCCCCCCCCCCCCCCCCCCGAACCTCAAATTACGTCACATTGTAGGCTCTACAGAGCCGAACCGACTTTTATTCGGCTCTAAAATAGGGAGTATGAATCGGCCCTCCTTCCTACCTTAACCCATTTAGGCCTGACCTTGAAATTTAAAAAAAATCTTCTAAGTCCTCCAGTTTTCTGAAATAAATATTTTCACGATTTTTCAAAAATAGCAGACCTACAAGCTCATAGCGCGCCACTCGGTGGCGCGCTATGAGCCCAAAATGGGTTAAGCGCAGTCCCGCCCCCGACGAGGGCCCAGGAAAGAATTCCCCGTTCATTTCCCCCATAAACTTTTCAAAGAGTATTTATTTAAAGACGTTTACGCCGCGGACAAAGCCAACTCTTGTTGTGGCAAATCAGGGCAGGGTACGACACTTGTACTGTTTTGTTTTTCTTCTTATTAACTCTTAATCCGCCACCATTAATTAATAGCGTACTGCCAAGGTTTTATCACGCGTAACACTTACTTTGAAGAGCCAAATATCCGTGATCGCATGTTACAGTGACAAACTGCTGTGTGTGGTGTCTTGACCGGTTGTTGTTCTCTCGGTCGGTGGTGGGAAAAACCCGACCGCGAGTATCACAGCGCCTGCTACAGGCCGTTGAAAACCCTTGTCTTCACCAGAAACGGCCCCCTCAATGTCGTTTCTGAGATACAGGGCTTTGAATGCAGGGCTTAGAATGGAAGTGGATGTGCGCGCATCTTCAAAATGGCCGCGGCCACTGGATTAAAGAATACAAGCCCTGGAAAATGAGAGTCTTGTGTTTGGCGGGCTAGGGTACTAATTTAACCCTCCGTGTTTGCCGTTTCTGATGGGCTCCACGCTAATTATTTGATCGGCCCAAAACATTGTGTTTATTGTCATGATTTGTCACAATAAGAGTTGGCTCTGTCCGCGGCGTAAATGTCTTTAAATAAATACTTTTTGAAACGCCTATGGGGAAAATGAACGGGGAATTATTTCCTGGGCCCTCGTCGTTCTGAAAGGGGGCGGGACTGCGACGCTCTATATGCACACAGGTGTTACAGATGATACTAATGAAGGCTCTGTTCCATTCTGGTCAAACAGAGTGAGGTGCTGCTGTTGTGCATGTTGGCTCACTGGAAACACTCTGCTACACCAGTGGGTCTCTAAGTGTTCTCGATTGGGTTCCTTTATTATTATTTGTATTATTATTACCCCCTAGAACACTAAACACGGGTGATTTTCACCTGGACTATTTAATAAACTTTTATAATTTGCATAATGTTGCTGATGTCTGTGTTGGGTGGGTCTTTCAGTACCTTCATGATGATCAGCGACATCATAGGAGGTTTGTTTTTTTGTGAAAAGTCATGATGACATATTAAAGAAGACTACCTCAATTTTTGATGGAATGTTTTCCTCACCCTATCCCGTAACCCCGGAGGGTCGTTGGGGCACCACAGAATATTTTACATTGGGTAAAAAATACCCGAGTTTAGTGACAAAAAGGATGTTTAGTGTTCTATAGGGTTAATTGTATTGAGAGAGAGAGAGAGAGAGAGACACAGAGAGAGAGAGAGACACAGAGACAAAGACAGACAGAGTGAGAGAGATGGACAGAAAGAGGAAGTGTGCATGAGGGAGAGGGGGAGGAAACGAGATGGACGGCGAGGAAACGAGAAGGAGGGGAAATAAAAACGGGGGACCCACGAGAGAGAGAGAGCAGGTGTGAGGAAAACAGAGATAGACTGACTGAAATATAAAGGGTTGAAAGGATGATGGAGGGAGGGGAGAGAGAGAGAGAGAGAGAGAGAGAGAGAGAGAGAGAGAGAGAGAGAGAGAGAGAGAGAGAGAGACGTAGATGGAAGATGGATGGAATGAGTGGAGCTTGCCAAGTAGGGAGTGACAGTGTGAGAAAAAGACAGAGGAGAGAGAGTGCGAGAGAGAGAGAGAGTGCGAGAGAGAGAGAACATCTGTCCATCTGTTTACCCTTGCTTTCTTCCCCTGGTGTAAATGGCAAAGGGGACGGGGCCCAGCTGTCGTGCACACACACAGTCTCTCTCTCTCACACACACAGACACACACACACACACACACACACACACACACACACTGGGGAGTTGGTCGGCAGTAATAGAGAGAGACTGCCGCTAATTCAAACTAATGGAGAGAGATGAAGACGGATGAGAGAGAGAGGGAGAGAGAGAGAGAGCTACACAACTGCAAGTATAAGATGATGAGAAAGCACTTGTACTGTATGCACACACACACACACACACACACACACACAGTGAGGGAGGGAGAAAGAAACCTACACTGTGAGGGTCCCAATGAGTGAGGGAGAGAGCGAGAGAGGGGGCGAGAAAGGAAATGAGACGTACCACACACAGAGAGAGAGAGAGACCGAGAGAGAGGGAGAGGGAGCAACACATAAAACAGATGGAGAGAGAGAGAGAGAGAGAGTTGACTTCTAACTTAACTGGATTTATTTCTCGGTCTCAGACGGCAGCTTCTGTTCTTCCCACAACAAAACCACTTTCTGTTTTTATCTCTCATCCCTCTGCACCGTTTAACTCCTCCGAGGTAATTTCATTTATCCATTTGTAACTCTGCGTGTCGTAGCTATCTATCTCCCGCTGAATAAATACCTCCAGGCTTCCATTTGGAAACAGAGGTGGGGATTCTTCTTTGCTCTTTTCCTAAATTGCTCCTCGATTTTGCTTTGACCTTTTTATTGGCACAGGACGGCGGTGAACTCCCCCGGCGCTCTATACTTCTTCGCACGCGATGAGTGTCTCGCAAAACTACCGAAAATAGCCGATCAATAAGCTCATAACACGTCATGTCACACACACACACACACACACACACACACACACACACACACACACACACGCAGTACAAGTACAGTACAGCACCACTCAGTTCAGACAGGTCTGATTTTCTTTAATGAGATGAAAAGGTTTGAGAACAGCACTGCAAAGTAACAGTTGTGAACATACAAGGTTTCTGTACCTTTGACCTTAACCCATTCTGACCTGAGATCAGATTCTAAAAATGTCTTCTACATCCTGACAGTTTTCTGAAAAAGCTATGTTTCTAAATTCTATGTCAGTCGTTCTTCGATTTTTCAAAAAATAGCAGACCTACAAGCTCGTAGCGCGCCACTCGGTGGCGCGCTATGAGCTTGTAGATCTGCTATTTTTCAATAGCTAAAGCATAACATAATGCTAATACCAAAACGGGTTCCCGCCCAAAACGGCTTAACATCTTGTTCAACAAATCTCCATCCTGAGCCCTGTGCAGGCCGCCGGTGATCCAACCCCCTCTGTGTGTCTGTGTCTCTCTACCCAGGAGGGAGCGAGTGCTCCTGGGATAAGGAGCGGCTCACCAGCCCCCCCTCCGGAGTCCACGGCGGAGGAGGTGCCATGGGAGGGAGGGGGCCGGCCATGGGAGCTGTCACTCAACAGCAGCTGCAGCAGCAACAGCAGCAGCTATTGGCTAACAGTGAGTGGACCAACACGGACGGATAGCACACAATGAACCCTAGATAGAACACTAAGGCCTCACTCACACATACACCTAGCATACAACAATGTTGCATGGTACAGTAGATGTAAACAAAGGGTAAGTGTCATGGCCGCCCCAATACATGGTTTGACACAACATTTTTGTTGTACGGCTTCCGGCTGTGTTTCGACTGCCCCCCTCCCCCTCATACAACAAAAATGTTGTGTCAAACCATGTGACTCCCATTGGAAATGAATTGCGAGCTTGCATCAGTCAACAAGTCTCATGCATCAGCTATACAGCAATCTGTTGTGCCGGTGTGAGTGAAGCCTTAGTCACACCATCACTAAACACACAATGAACCCTAGATAGAACACTAAGGAACAACATCACTAAACACGGCTAGATTTTACCCAAAATATATTGAAGTACAGCAATGCATGGCAACTTGACGTAGTCTTCTTTAATATTTCATCGTGACTTAAAAATGAAAAAAATGAAAAATACATAGATATAATTTCCTAAAAGAATTGAGCTGGGTCTGAGAACTTTTCCTTTCTCCACTCATTCCTGAATCCTGGGACATGTGAGAATGGTCTAGTGAAGAAAAAAGAAAAGAAAAAAAGAAGCCCATTGTGGGTATGGGATGGGTACAGTAAGGGATTTTTCTCTATCACTCTAAAGCAGGGGTTCTCAACCCGTGGGTCGCGACCCCTCGGGGGGTCGCCAAATTATTTTAGGGGGTCCCCAAATTATATAAAAAAAAAATATATATATATTTTCACGATTTTTCAAAAATAGCAGACCTACAAGCTCGTAGCGCGCCACTCGGTGGCGCGCTATGAGCTTGTAGATCTGCTATTTTTCAATAGCTAAATTATAACAATGCTTAAAACACCAAAAGGGGTTCCCGCCCAAAATGGTTTAAGGTTATTGTAGCAGTCAATTGATATTGGGGGTCGGGAGGGGGCGGGGCGGGGGTCCCGAGACATTGCCAAAGCATTTCCGGGGGTCCCCGGCCAAAAACGTTGAGAACCCCTGCTCTAAAGGAGTGAACACCTGCCTGTAGAAAATAACAGGGATGCGGACAGGGAAACAAACCTACCTTCTATGATAATACACCTCACACACCTCACACCTCAGACATCAGCAACATTATGAAAATTACAAAAGTATAATTGTCCTTGTGAAAATCATCCGTGTTTAGTGTTCTAAGGTTAGGGTAAGTGATTTGCTTTGGTTAAAATAAGTGTTGTAATAGTTCTATAGTCTGATAGTACACAATGCTATAGAGTGTTTGTTCAGTAAAAGGAGTCTCCATGTCTCTCCGGCTCTTTATTAAACAGAAAATGCATTTTCATACCAATACCAATTCTATCCAATCAGGTTAAAGAACTCAGTCTCAGGATACACGACGGTGGCTCAGGGGTAGAGTTTCCGGATGGTAACCGCAAGGTCGCCAGTTCGAACCCGGGCTCCCCCAGAGTTAGTGTCGAAGTGTCCTTGAGCAAGACACTGAACCCCTAATTGCTCCTGATGTGCTGGTTGGTACCTTGCATGGTTTCCGCCGCCATCAGTGTATGAATGTGTGTGAATGGGTGAATGTAATGCACAATCTATGTAAAGCGCCTTGGATAAAGGCGCTATATAAATGCACCATTTATATACAGATTAAACAAGTTAAATTGTAAGTGATGACACAACGATTATGAGCAGACATAATTGGAATTGGAAACCTATAACATTATAATAAGATAAATGTATGGATACTCTCTCCTGATATGGCTGAAATGTTGTCAGTAAAATATTGTCTGTTCATCAAAGAGACGGAGACTGAACCAACACTCTACAGCAATGATTACTATTAGAATATAGTGCTTAAAATATATTTGATTTAACCAAAACAAATATAACTTAACTTACCCTACCTTTAAGCGAGCACAACAGACAACACACACGTGGGCAAATGCAGCAACTACTGTAGATGGTAAATTAACCCCCCTTTTTTTAAGTGCAGCTTATAGAAGAGAATGTCTGACAAATTCCATTTCATAGTTTCATAACCGACAAACATTTAATAAATCATCTAATTATGAATAACTGTTAAAACATACCAACTCTTTTGGCATCAATTTCTTTAACTGTTTTCTTTTCTCAGTTAAAGAAGTCATCACCAAATCTCTGACCAACCGTGCCCCTGTCAATCTGAAACATTCAAACAGTAACAGCTGCTCTATTGTTTTAGAACAGAACTATGGATCAATTGTCACATCAGTGTGACAAAAGAGATGTTGTGCTGTTGCCCGACTCTGAAACTGTTGCATGTGAATAACTGTCACTGTGAAGGCGAAAAAAGGAGCTGTATTTTGTGTGTGGGGAGAGGAAGGCGTGGGGTCTGCTCCAGTGTTGCCCGATTTTGCGGGAGAAATGAGCATGCAGGACAGGTGGAGGAAAACAAGGTGGAAAACAAGCCCAAAAGAAGCAACTATGAATGGGCCACAGCACTTTAGAAATGACTGAGGTCACAGGCTGGGTCACATGAAGTCTGAGTTCCACATTGAAGCGCATGGGTGGGTCCCGAGATCCACATCATTGCATGTTATTGTTTTTAACTCTAGCATTGTTTCAAACTCGATTTAATAGCTTCTGTATTTGACATGGCAGAGAAAGATTGATATTGTAACATTACGGCCGGGGAATCAAACCCTGACCTCCTAGTCTCAGGTATAGGACATTCTAACCACAAGGCCACTGAGCTGGCTGACCACAATGAGATGGTCTTAATTGATTTAACTAATTCGCCACCGAGATCGTCTTTTGACGTTTTATTTTTTTTAATATTGATTACGTTTCACAACTGTGTTCTCCTAGCGTCTGTAACACTCCGGTTCCCGTTGCGATGAAAAGTGAAAAGTCTGTTGGCTTATGCTGTCTATGAGTCTATGAGTTTTTTAGAATCCTAATATGATATCTCGGATTCTTCTTCCAGGCTGCGTTTTTGATCAACACAAGCTGGATTTGCAGCTCATTTCAGGTGAATTAAAGAACATTTGCGGAAATCTTTCACTTCCCATTTCAACGTTTCCGAGAGAAACTGCTTTCAAAATAAGACAGTTCTGGTCTTCGAGTATAAATTCAGCCACCAGATGGCGGTGAATGAGTTAACAACAGAGCACTGCATGTTTGGAATCTGACTTGATATGTGGGCCTTTTATTTTGCCGTTTACTCTTTTTGGGGGTGAATGATGGTTAAGCACTTGAAGTTTCTAAATCTCTTTTACTTTTCACCCAAATCATATCAGATATCGAAGCTCTCCTGCAAAATGTATGGCCACTTCCTCTAACTCAGGGTCACATGCAGTGTACACAAACCATTCCAGTTATTTATGGCGCACAAAGTACAACCACACACACACACACACACACACACACACACACACACACACACACACACACACACAATGTGTTAATGTGGCCTGCATGACACAATGTGTGTGTTATATTAGTTAATGTGCCCCATCTAAGCTGTTCCCATCTCCTATATTAACACTCCAGCCTGATTAATCAGCACACACTCTCCTAAATCACCCCATTCATCACACACGCACGCACGCACACACACGCGTGCGCACACACACACACACACACACACACACACACACACACACACACTCTCTGACGCAACATTGATTATTCTGTCACCTCAATTGTCACAACCGCAGCAATCAGTGTTATTGTTTCATTGGAATGAAAGCTGCTGTGTATGCGTGTGTGCTTGCATTTGTGTGTGCGTGCTTGCATTTGTGTGTGCGTGCGTGCGTGCGTGCGTGCGTGCGTGTTATGTATCTGATGGATAAAGTCCTCCATTTTGAGTCCCAGGTCATGGTTGTCTTTTGGAGTTCAAGGTGAAAGGGTTAAGAGATGGATAGGTGCTAATGGAACAACGTCTTCATGTTGTGTTGCATGTGTGCGTGCGTGCGTGCGTGCGTGCGTGCGT
>NW_027637799.1:0-11000 GCF_951216825.1 Electrona antarctica | reverse complement strand
CACTGATACTAATAGAACCACTGATACTAATAGAACCACTAATAGAACCACTGATACTAATAGAACCACTGATACTAACAGAACCACTGATACTAATAGAACCACTGATACTAACAGAACCACTGATACTAATAGAACCACTGATACTAACAGAACCACTGATACTAATAGAACCACTGATACTAACAGAACCACTGATACTAATAGAACCACTGATACTAACAGAACCACTAATAGAACCACTGATACTAATAGAAACACTGATACTAACAGAACCACTGATACTAATAGAACCACTGATACTAACAGAACCACTGATACTAACAGAACCACTGATACTAACAGAACCACTGATACTAACAGAACCACTAATAGAACCACTGATACTAACAGAACCACTAATAGAACCACTGATACTAACAGAACCACTGATACTAATAGAAACACTGATACTAACAGAACCACTGATACTAATAGAACCACTGATACTAACAGAACCACTGATACTAACAGAACCACTGATACTAACAGAACCACTGATACTAATAGAACCACTGATACTAACAGAACCACTGATACTAATAGAACCACTGATACTAACAGAACCACTGATACTAATAGAACCACTGATACTAACAGAACCACTGATACTAATAGAACCACTGATACTAACAGAACCACTGATACTAATAGAACCACTGATACTAACAGAACCACTGATACTAATAGAACCACTGATACTAACAGAACCACTGATACTAATAGAACCACTGATACTAATAGAACCACTAATAGAACCACTGATACTAACAGAACCACTGATACTAATAGAACCACTGATACTAACAGAACCACTGATACTAATAGAACCACTGATACTAATAGAAACACTGATACTAACAGAAACACTGATACTAACAGAACCACTGATACTAATAGAACCACTGATACTAACAGAACCACTGATACTAACAGAACCACTGATACTAACAGAACCACTGATACTAATAGAACCACTGATACTAACAGAACCACTGATACTAATAGAACCACTGATACTAATAGAACCACTGATACTAATAGAACCACTGATACTAATAGAACCACTGATACTAACAGAACCACTGATACTAATAGAACCACTGATACTAATAGAACCACTGATACTAATAGAACCACTGATACTAACAGAACCACTGATACTAATAGAACCACTGATACTAATAGAACCACTGATACTAATAGAACCACTGATACTAATAGAACCACTGATACTAACAGAACCACTGATACTAATAGAACCACTGATACTAACAGAACCACTGATACTAACAGAACCACTGATACTAACAGAACCACTGATACTAACAGAACCACTGATACTAATAGAACCACTGATACTAACAGAACCACTGATACTAACAGAACCACTGATACTAATAGAACCACTGATACTAATAGAAACACTGATACTAATAGAACCACCACTGATACTAACAGAACCACTGATACTAACAGAACCACTGATACTAACAGAACCACTGATACTAACAGAACCACTGATACTAACAGAACCACTGATACTAATAGAACCACTGATACTAATAGAAACACTGATACTAATAGAACCACTGATACTAACAGAACCACTGATACTAATAGAACCACTGATACTAATAGAAACACTGATACTAACAGAACCACTGATACTAACAGAACCACTGATACTAATAGAACCACTGATACTAACAGAACCACTGATACTAACAGAACCACTGATACTAACAGAACCACTGATACTAACAGAAACACTGATACTAATAGAACCACTGATACTAATAGAACCACTGATACTAACAGAACCACTGATACTAACAGAACCACTGATACTAATAGAACCACTGATACTAACAGAACCACTGATACTAATAGAAACACTGATACTAACAGAACCACTGATACTAATAGAACCACTGATACTAACAGAAACACTGATACTAATAGAACCACTGATACTAATAGAACCACTGATACTAACAGAACCACTGATACTAACAGAACCACTGATACTAACAGAACCACTGATACTAACAGAACCACTGATACTAATAGAACCACTGATACTAACAGAACCACTGATACTAACAGAACCACTGATACTAATAGAAACACTGATACTAACAGAACCACTGATACTAATAGAACCACTGATACTAACAGAACCACTGATACTAATAGAACCACTGATACTAACAGAAACACTGATACTAACAGAACCACTGATACTAACAGAACCACTGATACTAACAGAACCACTGATACTAATAGAACCACTGATACTAACAGAACCACTGATACTAATAGAACCACTGATACTAACAGAACCACTGATACTAACAGAACCACTGATACTAACAGAACCACTGATACTAATAGAACCACTGATACTAACAGAACCACTGATACTAACAGAACCACTGATACTAATAGAACCACTGATACTAACAGAACCACTGATACTAATAGAACCACTGATACTAACAGAACCACTAATAGAACCACTGATACTAACAGAACCACTAATAGAACCACTGATACTAATAGAACCACTGATACTAACAGAACCACTGATACTAACAGAACCACTGATACTAACAGAACCACTAACAGAACCACTGATACTAACAGAACCACTAACAGAACCACTGATACTAACAGAACCACTAATAGAACCACTGATACTAACAGAACCACTGATACTAACAGAACCACTAGCGGTCTGACTCTGCATTTGCTTGTAAAGCTGCACTTTGGTTCACAGTAAGTGAAAACATACTCCGAACCTTTTCTCTACATTTCCTTCCTTTACACTTCTGAGCTGTCTTAGCTCCTTTCCTTTCCCCCGTCTAACCACACTAGACCCTGACTCATGGCTGGCTGAATCTCGATATTTATCGAACAAATCACACAGGCTGACTAATATAGCCTAGTGTCCAATCCAAAGACCCGGACATCCAGACACATCCAGCGAAGGAGGCCGTCTCCTAGGGTTTTGTATCAACTTACTTCCTACTTCCTATTATTACTATTATTATGTTATAATTATTAGTTGTACCTTATTATTATTATTACTTTATTATTATTATCTCTTATATCTGTTTATAATGTGCTTTCCCACCGTCCCTATACTGTCCTCCTCTTGTCGCCCTAGACACTACCTCTACCGTCACAGAGATCCCTCAAATCTCATCTATCCAGCTCGTTCACCCAGTCACCACATTGTGGTGGAGGGAGGCCTCTGGAACTGCCACGCAGCTACCAAGAAGAAAATGCCGGAATTCATTTCAGGCCACGCCTCCCTCAAGTCTCTGCATTTCCTTGCTCTGACTGAAACCTGGATTACACCAGATAACACTGCAACCCCGACCGCCCTCTCTGTTTCTCACAAGTTCACCCACACCCCTCGCCCAACAGGTGCAGGGGGGGGTACAGGACTACTAATGTCCCCCAAATGGAATTTCCGTGTCTTAAATCTCTCTCACCTTTCTCTGTCCACATGTGAATTTCATGCTATCTCAATATCACAACCAGTCCCCCTAACCCTCATTGTGCTCTATCGCCCCCCAGGAACCCTTGGGAACTTCCTGGAAGAACTAGATTCTCTGATCAGCTCCTTTCCGGAGAATGGCACCCCTCTGATCCTACTGGGTGATTTCAACCTACCTACAGCAGAGAAGTATCTTCCCGTTACATCCCTTCTGGCCTCATTTGACCTCTCCCTATCTCCCTCCCCTCCCACTCACAAGGCTGGTAATGTTTTGGACCTTGTGTTCTCCAGAGCCTGCTCTCCCTCTACACTCTCTGTTACCCCCTTAATCAGGTCTGACCACCACTTCATAACCTTCTCCCTCTCTCTCTCCACCCTCCCGCCCAAACCTACTAACCCTCCGAACACCACCACCCGATGCAATCTCAAGTCCCTAAACCCCTCCTCCCTCTCATCCTCTATTCTCTCCTCTCTACCCTCCCTGGAGTCCTTCCTCTCTCTCTCACCTAACACTGCAACCTCATCCTTCCTCTCCTCTATCTCATCTGCATTCGACCAACACTGCCCGCTCTCATCCAGGCCAGCTCGCTCATGTCCACCGGCTCCCTGGTTATCTGAAACTCTCAGATCTGAACGAACACCTCTAAGGGCAGCCGAAAGAAGGTGGCACAAGACAAAGCTACCTGATGACCTTTCCCACTTTCACTCACTCCTCTCTGCCTTCTCCCTCTCACTAACCACTGCTAAAACCTCTTTCTACCACACCAAAATCCAATCCTGTACTTCTAACCCAAGGAAACTCTTCTCCACTTTCTCCTCCCTCCTTAAGCCCCCTCCCCCCACTCAACCTGCATCCCTCACTGCTGATGTTTTTGTCAACTACTTTGAGAAGAAGGTTGATGATATCAGCAGCTCCTTTCCCCCCCTCCCCCATAAAGTGGCATCTGACTCAACCAACACTAACCCCAACTTACCATGCATGTCCTCTTTCTCTCCTCTTTCCCCAGACGAGGTCCTACAACTAGTGACATCCACTAGACCTACCACCTGTCCTCTCGACCCTGTCCCGTCTCCAATCTTCCAGACCATCGCACCTGATCTGCTCCCCTTCATCACCTCCATCATCAACACCTCAGTAACCTCAGGCTGCTTCCCATCTGCCCTCAAGTCAGCCAGAGTAACTCCACTCCTCAAAAAACCAACCCTTGACCCCTCAGATGTCAAGAACTACAGACCGGTATCACTCCTTTCATTTCTGTCTAAAAGCATTGAACGTGTTGTCTCCAACCAGCTCTCTCTCCATCTCTCACAGAACAACCTGCTGGATCCCAACCAATCAGGATTCAAGAAGGCACACTCCACAGAAACTGCCCTGCTGGCAGTCACAGAAGCACTACATGCTGCCCAGGCTGCTTCCCACTCTGCTGTCCTGATTCTCCTAGACCTATCGGCAGCATTTGACACAGTGAACCACCAGCTGCTCCTAGACACCCTAGCGGATCTAGGCATCGGCGGGACAGCACTAAAGTGGTTCTCTTCCTATCTCACCGACCGGACCTACCAGGTTTCCTGGAAAGGTCTGCTATCATCCCCCCGAACCCTCCAAACTGGGGTCCCACAGGGATCTGTACTTGGTCCGCTCCTTTTCTCACTGTACACCAAATCCCTTGGCACTATCATCTCTGCTCACAATATATCCTATCACTGCTATGCCGATGACACACAACTGTTTCTATCCTTCCCCCCCTCTGCCACTCAGGTGGAAGAGCGCATCACTGCATGCCTGGCTGACATCTCACAGTGGATGTCCTCCAACCACCTCAAGCTGAACCCAGACAAGACTGAGCTTCTCTTCTTCCCAGCTAAGTCCTGCCCTATGCGGGAGCTAACTATTTCCGTAGACAACGCCCTGGTAACGTCTGTCCCAACAGCCAGGAACCTTGGTGTTGTCCTGGACAGTCAGCTCTCGTTTAAAACTCACATCACAGCTGTCACTCGATCCTGTAGGTTCACACTCTATAACATACGACGAATTAGACCGTTCCTCACCCAGGAATCAGCCCAGCTCCTAATCCAGACAACAGTCTTGTCAAAACTTGACTATTGTAATTCGCTCCTTACTGGCCTACCGGCATGTGCACTTAAGCCTCTCCAACTGATCCAAAACGCCGCAGCTCGTCTGGTCTTCAACCAGCCAAAATTCTCACATGTCTCCCCCCTGCTCCGCTCCCTGCACTGGCTCCCAGTCGCTGCCCGCACAGAATACAAAACTCTGATGCTGGCATTCAAAGCAACCAAAGGTATGGCTCCCCCATATCTTGCAAGCATGATTGAACCCTACAAACCCTCCCGCGCACTCAGATCAGCCAACGCAGGAAAGCTGGAAGTACCCTCACTAAAAACGCCGGGACAACGCTCCACACGTCCCAAACTCTTCTCCCTTCTGGCCCCAAAACTGTGGAATGCACTCCCCGTTGCAATCAGAACTGCAGCATCACTCCCAATCTTCCGCCGTAGTCTGAAAACCCACCTTTTCAGACTCCATCATGGCCCATAGCACTTATCCTACCCCCTTAGATAGCACTTTTTAGACTTAGATAGCATTTGAAACAGACTTATAGCATGTCATGTAGACAGCACAATTATTGCATTGTATGTAGTCATAGCACATCATAGTACATATGTATAGCATAGTATAGTATATATGTATATTTAATAGGTATAGTGTCATTATATAGATATGTTCTAGTTACGTTCTTAGCTTACGCATGTTTCTTGATAAATGCATTTTATATATGTGATGTATTCCCATACTTTTGTTCTTGCCTAATGTAAGTCGCTCTGGATTAAGAGCGTCTGCTAAATGCCTAAATTGTAAATTGTAAATTGTAAATTGTAACCACTGATACTAATAGAACCACTGATACTAATAGAACCACTGATACTAACAGAAACACAGGTTTTTTTCAGAAAACTGTCAGGATTTAGAAGACATTTCTTCAGAATGGGCCTCAGGTCTGAATGGTTAGTGTTTGTTCCTCTCTCTCTTTCTGATGAGATTAACAACGTATTGATGACAGCTTGGGTGAAGTGTTGAAGTTAACAACGTATGGATGAGATTACAGCTTGGGTGAAGTGTTGAGATTAACAACGTATCGATGACAGCTTGGGTGAAGTGTTGAGATTAACAACGCATCGATGACAGCTTGGGTGAAGTGTTGAAGTTAACAACGTATGGATGAGATTACAGCTTGGGTGAAGTGTTGAAGTTAACAACGTATCGATTAGGTTGGTTGTTAACTAACGCCAGTGTTTTACTGTAAACTGTGTGACTGATCTGACTCAGCGGTTTTACTGCTGGACAAACAGAAGCAGCTGTGTGAGGATCATAAAGTGTATCCATGTGTACCCATTTGAAAACATATCCCAGGGACCCCCATGAGATAAGATTTGTACGGCTCTAGCAGTGATTTTCAACCCGTTTAATTTCAAGGACCCTCAGTTTGACATGCATTAGTCTACGGACCCCCATTTAATGGCATTTATATCTCTGGGACCCCCAATTTATATTGTAAAATCAATGCTAATTTAACTCAGAGAGTGTACAAATGGAACCAAATGGTTCAGAGAGTGTCCATTTGTACACTCTCTGAGTTATAGACCCATAAGGGTCCATTTGGTTCCAAATTATCATTTATCTGGGGACCCCCTGGAACTCCCTCAAGGACCCCTGGGGGTCCCCGGACCCCACTTTGGGAACCACTGCAGTACAGTACAGCACAGCACAGTACTGTAGTACAGTACAGTACAGTACAGTACCGTACCGTACCGTACCGTGCCGTGCCGTGCCGTGCCGTACCGTACCGTACCGTACCGTACAGTACAGTACAGTACCGTACCGTACTGTACAGTACTGTACAGTACAGTACAGTACAGTACAGTACAGTACAGTACAGTACAGTACAGTACATATTATGGACCAATATACAGTGGTGGGAAAATGTGTTACTTCAAGTAAAAGTATAAATACTGCAGTATAGAATGAAATAGTGAAGATAGTGAATGTCCGGAATTCAAAATGCACTCGAGTAAAAGTACAAAAGTACAAAATGTACCTGAACTTACTTAAAGATGGAGTGCCGTGATTTTTCTCCACCCTAAAACATGATCATCAGTTCTTATTGTTATACAGGGAGGTATAATTTTTTCAAAAAAGTGTACAGTATTTGTTAAAATGTTGTTTTTATGTGGACACGCCCACCAGTTCATTAAGTACGCCACAGTGACATGAAGATGCAAAGATACAGTCTACCATTCATTGTCAATGGAAGCACAGCGACATGAAGATGCAAAGATACAGTCTACCATTCATTGTCAATGGAAGCACAGCGACATGAAGATGCAAAGATACAGTCTACCATTCATTGTCAATGGAAGACAGCGACATGAAGATACAAAGATACAGTCTACCATTCATTGTCAATGGAAGCACAGCGACATGAAGATGCAAAGATACAGTCTACCATTCATTGTCAATGGAAGCACAGCGACATGAAGATACAAAGATACAGTCTACCATTCATTGTCAATGGAAGCACAGCGACATGAAGATGCAAAGATACAGTCTACCATTCACTGTCAATGGAAGCACAGCGACATGAAGATGCAAAGATACAGTCTACCATTCATTGTCAATGGAAGACAGCGACATGAAGATGCAAAGATACAGTCTACCATTCACTGTCAATGGAAGCACAGCGACATGAAGATGCAAAGATACAGTCTACCATTCATTGTCAATGGAAGCACAGAGACATGAAGATACAAAGATACAGTCTACCATTCACTGTCAATGGAAGCACAGCGACATGAAGATACAAAGATACAGTCTACCATTCATTGTCAATGGAAGCACAGAGACATGAAGATACAAAGATACAGTCTGCCATTCATTGTCAATGGAAGCACAGAGACATGAAGATACAAAGATGCAGTCTGCCATTCATTGTCAATGGAGGCACAGCGACATGAAGATACAAAGATACAGTCTACCATTCATTGTCAATGGAAGCACAGAGACATGAAGATACAAAGATGCAGTCTACCATTCATTGTCAATGGAAGCACAGCGACATGAAGATGCAAAGATACAGTCTGCCATTCATTGTCAATGGAAGCACAGCGACATGAAGATGCAAAGATACAGTCTACCATTCATTGTCAATGGAAGCACAGCGACATGAAGATGCAAAGATACAGTCTACCATTCATTGTCAATGGAAGCACAGCGACATGAAGATGCAAAGATGCATGTATATATAGCTGCATCTTTGCGTCTGGCCGTGTGAATGCTACATTACTGATGGTGATGACATCATGAATCTGCACTACTCTGTATTCTGCTGCTGTGCTGTCCTTGGCGACTGGATTTCCCCGACAGAGATCAATAACGGTCTCATCTCGTCTCTCTGATCATATTTTTCCTTCTGTTCTCTTCCTTTCCTCTTATTTCTTCCCAGACCTCCCACGGCAGAGCGTGCGTGCGTGCGTGCGTGCGTGCGTGCGTGCGTGCGTGCGTGCGTGCGTGCGTGCGTGCGTGCGTGCGTGCCACTCAGTATTCCGTGCGGTGGGTACATGGTGATGTCACTGAGCTTACTGGTAAGTGCTAATGGCTACAAGGACAGCAGGACAATGTCTCTCCCCCCCCCCCCCCCCCCCCACCCCACAGGACACTGGGCTTGGCTGTCACCCCCCCCCCCCCTCCCCCTCTGTTCAGAAGCAGACATTATGACTCACACAGTGACAGGGGCGGGGGAACACCCCCCACCCACCCCCCCCCTACAGTACTATTGAGGTGTGGTCCAGTGGGGGGGGGGGTGTCTTCATTCAGTCTGCCAGCGTGCATAATATGGTGGAACCGCAGCATTCAGTGTTGCCAGGTCTGCCCCGGTAATGTTCAGTGTTGCCAGGTCTGCCCCGGTAATGTTCAGTGTTGCCAGGTCTGTCTGCCCCGGTAATGTTCAGTGTTGCCAGGTCTGCCCCGGTAATGTTCAGTGTTGCCAGGTCTGCCCGGTAATGTTCAGTGTTGCCAGGTCTGCCCCGGTAACGTTCAGTGTTGCCAGGTCTGCCCCGGTAACGTTCAGTGTTGCCAGGTCTGCCCCCGGTAACGTTCAGTGTTGCCAGGTCTGCCCCGGTAATGTTCAGTGTTGCCAGGTCTGCCCCGGGTAACGTTCAGTGTTGCCAGGTCTGCCCCGGTGAATGTTCAGTGTTGCCAGGTCTGCCCCGGTAATGTTCAGTGTTGCCAGGTCTGTCTGCCCCGGTAATGTTCAGTGTTGCCCAGGTCTGCCCCGGGTAATGTTCAGTGTTGCCAGGTCTGCCCCGGGTAATGTTCAGTGTTGCCAGGTCTGCCCCGGTAACGTTCAGTGTTGCCAGGTCTGCCCCGGTAATGTTCAGTGTTGCCAGGTCTGCCCCGGTAATGTTCAGTGTTGCCAGGTCTGCCCCGGTAATGTTCAGTGTTGCAGGTCTGCCCCGGTATTGTTCAGTGTTGCCAGGTCTGCCCCGGTAATGTTCAGTGTTGCCAGGTCTGCCCCGGTAATGTTCAGTGTTGCCAGGTCTGCCCCGGTAATGTTCAGTGTTGCCAGGTCTGCCCCGGTAATGTTCAGTGTTGCCAGGTCTGCCCCGGTAATGCCGCTTGTAAAGTTTTAGAGGTCAGGAGGGTTAGTGCCACACTATGTACAAATATATTGTGCCAGGGGGCGGGAGGCGGAGGGGGGGGGGGGTCCACCAGGGACCACCGACCCCCACCTGCCCCCCCACAGCCCCTCAGTCGCTTCATTTTGGGGTGGTCTTCCCCCTCTCGTTTGTAGGCTATGCGAGAGCATGGCCACAACTTCTGGGTATATAGGGCTCTCCAAATAACTGAGGTTAACGGAGTGAATTAAATTGTGAAATAAATGTTATTACGATTTTTTGTAATCGTAACATGGCTATTGGCATAATTTACACAGACAGAGGCTCAATCACATAAATGGTGCATTTATATAGCGTCTTTATGCAAGGAGCTTTACAGAGATTACATTCACACACATTCACACACCTTTACATAGATTGTGCATTACATTCACACACCTTTACATAGATTGTGCATTACATTCACACACCTTTACATAGATTGTGCATTACATTCACCCATTCACACACATTCACACACCGATGGCGGCAGAAACCATGCAAGGCACCAACCAGCACATCAGGAGCAATCAGGGGTTCAGAGTCTTGCCCAAGGACACTTGGACACTAACTCTGGGGGAGCCCACAGGGATCGAACCGGGAACCTTGCGGTTACCATCCGGCCACTTTACCGCTGACATTTTTTCAGCTGTGATTAATCTGATTAAACATTTTAATCATTTGACAGCCCTATATACTTCTGGGAGTAGTTTTTCTTAGACCT
>NW_027637800.1:352619-475259 GCF_951216825.1 Electrona antarctica | reverse complement strand
GTACTGACCATGGTATTACTGTGTTAAAACTACTAGTAACTACTAGTAACTGGTGTACTGACCATGGTATTACTGTGTTAAAACTACTAGTAACTGGGGTACTGACCATGGTATTACTGTGTTAAAACTACTAGTAACTGGTGTACTGACCATGGTATTACTGTGTTAAAACTACTAGTAACTACTAGTAACTGGTGTACTGACCATGGTATTACTGTGTTAAAACTACTAGTAACTGTGTTAAAACTACTAGTAACTGCTGTACTGACCATGGTATTACTGTGTTAAAACTACTAGTAACTGTGTTAAAACTACTAGTAACTGCTGTACTGACCATGGTATTACTGTGTTAAAACTACTAGTAACTGGTGTACTGACCATGGTATTACTGTGTTAAAACTACTAGTAACTGCTGTACTGACCATGGTATTACTGTGTTAAAACTACTAGTAACTGCTGTACTGACCATGGTATTACTGTGTTAAAACTACTAGTAACTGGTGTACTGACCATGGTATTACTGTGTTAAAACTACTAGTAACTGGTGTACTGACCATGGTATTACTGTGTTAAAACTACTAGTAACTGGTGTACTGACCATGGTATTACTGTGTTAAAACTACTAGTAACTGGTGTACTGACCATGGTATTACTGTGTTAAAACTATTAGTAACTGTGTTAAAACTACTAGTAACTGGTGTACTGACCATGGTATTACTGTGTTAAAACTACTAGTAACTGGTGTACTGACCATGGTATTACTGTGTTAAAACTACTAGTAACTGGTGTACTGACCATGGTATTACTGTGTTAAAACTACTAGTAACTGGGGTACTGACCATGGTATTACTGTGTTAAAACTACTAGTAACTGGTGTACTGACCATGGTATTACTGTGTTAAAACTACTAGTAACTGTGTTAAAACTACTAGTAACTGCTGTACTGACCATGGTATTACTGTGTTAAAACTACTAGTAACTGGTGTACTGACCATGGTATTACTGTGTTAAAACTACTAGTAACTGCTGTACTGACCATGGTATTACTGTGTTAAAACTACTAGTAACTGGTGTACTGACCATGGTATTACTGTGTTAAAACTACTAGTAACTGGTGTACTGACCATGGTATTACTGTGTTAAAACTACTAGTAACTGGTGTACTGACCATGGTATTACTGTGTTAAAACTACTAGTAACTGGTGTACTGACCATGGTATTACTGTGTTAAAACTATTAGTAACTGTGTTAAAACTACTAGTAACTGGTGTACTGACCATGGTATTACTGTGTTAAAACTATTAGTAACTGTGTTAAAACTACTAGTAACTGGTGTACTGACCATGGTATTACTGTGTTAAAACTACTAGTAACTGGTGTAGTGACCATGGTATTACTGTGTTAAAACTACTAGTAACTGGTGTACTGACCATGGTATTACTGTGTTAAAACTACTAGTAACTGGTGTACTGACCATGGTATTACTGTGTTAAAACTACTAGTAACTGGGGTACTGACCATGGTATTACTGTGTTAAAACTACTAGTAACTGGTGTACTGACCATGGTTATTACTGTGTTAAAACTACTAGTAACTACTAGTAACTGGTGTACTGACCATGGTATTACTGTGTTAAAACTACTAGTAACTGTGTTAAAACTACTAGTAACTGCTGTACTGACCATGGTATTACTGTGTTAAAACTACTAGTAACTGGTGTACTGACCATGGTATTACTGTGTTAAAACTACTAGTAACTGGGGTACTGACCATGGTATTACTGTGTTAAAACTACTAGTAACTGGTGTACTGACCATGGTATTACTGTGGTAAAACTACTAGTAACTACTAGTAACTGGTGTACTGACCATGGTATTACTGTGTTAAAACTACTAGTAACTGGGGTACTGACCATGGTATTACTGTGTTAAAACTACTAGTAACTGGTGTACTGACCATGGTATTACTGTGTTAAAACTACTAGTAACTGCTGTACTGACCATGGTATTACTGTGTTAAAACTACTAGTAACTGGTGTACTGGCCATGGTATTACTGTGTTAAAACTACTAGTAACTGTGTTAAAACTACTAGTAACTGGTGTACTGACCATGGTATTACCTTGTTAAAACTACTAGTAACTGGTGTACCGACCATGGTATTACTGTGTTAAAACTACTAGTAACTGGTGTACTGACCATGGTATTACTGTGTTAAAACTACTAGTAACTGGTGTACCGACCATGGTATTACTGTGTTAAAACTACTAGTAACTGGTGTACTGACCATGGTATTACTGTTAAAACTACTAGTAACTGGTGTACCGACCATGGCATTACTGTGTTAAAACTACTAGTAACTGGTGTACTGACCATGGTATTACTGTGTTAAAACTACTAGTAACTGGTGTACCGACCATGGTATTACTGTGTTAAAACTACTAGTAACTGGTGTACTGACCATGGTATTACTGTGTTAAAACTACTAGTAACTGGTGTACTGACCATGGTATTACTGTGTTAAAACTACTAGTAACTGGTGTACTGACCATGGTATTACTGTGTTAAAACTACTAGTAACTGGTGTACTGACCATGGTATTACTGTGTTAAAACTACTAGTAACTGGTGTACTGACCATGGTATTACTGTGTTAAAACTACTAGTAACTGGTGTACTGGCCATGGTATTACTGTGTTAAAACTACTAGTAACTGTGTTAAAACTACTAGTAACTGGTGTACTGACCATGGTATTACTGTGTTAAAACTACTAGTAACTGGTGTACTGACCATGGTATTACTGTGTTAAAACTACTAGTAACTGGTGTACTGACCATGGTATTACTGTGTTAAAACTACTAGTAACTGGTGTACTGACCATGGTATTACTGTGTTAAAACTACTAGTAACTGGTGTACCGACCATGGTATTACTGTGTTAAAACTACTAGTAACTGGTGTACTGACCATGGTATTACTGTGTTAAAACTACTAGTAACTGGTGTACCGACCATGGCATTACTGTGTTAAAACTACTAGTAACTGGTGTACTGACCATGGCATTACTGTGTTAAAACTACTAGTAACTGGTGTACCGACCATGGCATTACTGTGTTAAAACTACTAGTAACTGGTGTACTGACCATGGTATTACTGTGTTAAAACTACTAGTAACTGGTGTACCGACCATGGTATTACTGTGTTAAAACTACTAGTAACTGGTGTACTGACCATGGTATTACTGTGTTAAAACTACTAGTAACTGGTGTACTGACCATGGTATTACTGTGTTAAAACTACTAGTAACTGGTGTACTGGCCATGGTATTACTGTGTTAAAACTACTAGTAACTGTGTTAAAACTACTAGTAACTGGTGTACTGACCATGGTATTACCTTGTTAAAACTACTAGTAACTGGTGTACCGACCATGGTATTACTGTGTTAAAACTACTAGTAACTGGTGTACTGACCATGGTATTACTGTGTTAAAACTACTAGTAACTGGTGTACCGACCATGGCATTACTGTGTTAAAACTACTAGTAACTGGTGTACTGACCATGGTATTACTGTGTTAAAACTACTAGTAACTGGTGTACCGACCATGGTATTACTGTGTTAAAACTACTAGTAACTGGTGTACTGACCATGGTATTACTGTGTTAAAACTACTAGTAACTGGTGTACCGACCATGGTATTACTGTGTTAAAACTACTAGTAACTGGTGTACTGACCATGGTATTACTGTTAAAACTACTAGTAACTGGTGTACCGACCATGGCATTACTGTGTTAAAACTACTAGTAACTGGTGTACTGACCATGGTATTACTGTGTTAAAACTACTAGTAACTGGTGTACCGACCATGGTATTACTGTGTTAAAACTACTAGTAACTGGTGTACTGACCATGGTATTACTGTGTTAAAACTACTAGTAACTGGTGTACTGACCATGGTATTACCTTGTTAAAACTACTAGTAACTGGGGTACTGACCATGGTATTACTGTGTTAAAACTACTAGTAACTGGTGTACTGACCATGGTATTACTGTGTTAAAACTACTAGTAACTGGTGTACTGACCATGGTATTACCTTGTTAAAACTACTAGTAACTGGGGTACTGACCATGGTATTACTGTGTTAAAACTACTAGTAACTGGTGTACTGACCATGGTATTACTGTGTTAAAACTACTAGTAACTGGTGTACTGCCCATGGTATTACTGTGTTAAAACTACTAGTAACTGGTGTACTGACCATGGTATTACTGTGTTAAAACTACTAGTAACTGGTGTACTGACCATGGTATTACTGTGTTAAAACTACTAGTAACTGTGTTAAAACTACTAGTAACTGGTGTACTGACCATGGTATTACTGTGTTAAAACTACTAGTAACTGGTGTACTGACCATGGTATTACTGTGTTAAAACTACTAGTAACTGGTGTACTGACCATGGTATTACTGTGTTAAAACTACTAGTAACTGGGGTACTGACCATGGTATTACTGTGTTAAAACTACTAGTAACTGGTGTACTGACCATGGTATTACTGTGTTAAAACTACTAGTAACTACTAGTAACTGGTGTACTGACCATGGTATTACTGTGTTAAAACTACTAGTAACTGTGTTAAAACTACTAGTAACTGCTGTACTGACCATGGTATTACTGTGTTAAAACTACTAGTAACTGGTGTACTGACCATGGTATTACTGTGTTAAAACTACTAGTAACTGCTGTACTGACCATGGTATTACTGTGTTAAAACTACTAGTAACTGGTGTACTGACCATGGTATTACTGTGTTAAAACTACTAGTAACTGGTGTACTGACCATGGTATTACTGTGTTAAAACTACTAGTAACTGGTGTACTGACCATGGTATTACTGTGTTAAACTACTAGTAACTGGTGTACTGACCATGGTATTACTGTGTTAAAACTACTAGTAACTGGTGTACTGACCATGGTATTACTGTGTTAAAACTACTAGTAACTGGTGTACTGACCATGGTATTACTGTGTTAAAACTACTAGTAACTGCTGTACTGACCATGGTATTACTGTGTTAAAACTACTAGTAACTGGGGTACTGACCATGGTATTACTGTGTTAAAACTACTAGTAACTGGTGTACTGACCATGGTATTACTGTGTTAAAACTACTAGTAACTGGTGTACTGACCATGGTATTACTGTGTTAAAACTACTAGTAACTGGTGTACTGACCATGGTATTACTGTGTTAAAACTACTAGCAACTGGTGTACTGACCATGGTATTACTGTGTTAAAACTACTAGTAACTGGTGTACTGACCATGGTATTACTGTGTTAAAACTACTAGTAACTGGTGTACTGACCATGGTATTACTGTGTTAAAACTACTAGTAACTGGGGTACTGACCATGGTATTACTGTGTTAAAACTACTAGTAACTGGTGTACTGACCATGGTATTACTGTGTTCAAACTACTAGTAACTGGTGTACTGACCATGGTATTACTGTGTTAAAACTACTAGTAACTGTGTTAAAACTACTAGTAACTGCTGTACTGACCATGGTATTACTGTGTTAAAACTACTAGTAACTGGTGTACTGACCATGGTATTACTGTGTTAAAACTACTAGTAACTGGGGTACTGACCATGGTATTACTGTGTTAAAACTACTAGTAACTGGTGTACTGACCATGGTATTACTGTGTTAAAACTACTAGTAACTACTAGTAACTGGTGTACTGACCATGGTATTACTGTGTTAAAACTACTAGTAACTGTGTTAAAACTACTAGTAACTGCTGTACTGACCATGGTATTACTGTGTTAAAACTACTAGTAACTGTGTTAAAACTACTAGTAACTGCTGTACTGACCATGGTATTACTGTGTTAAAACTACTAGTAACTGGTGTACTGACCATGGTATTACTGTGTTAAAACTACTAGTAACTGCTGTACTGACCATGGTATTACTGTGTTAAAACTACTAGTAACTGCTGTACTGACCATGGTATTACTGTGTTAAAACTACTAGTAACTGGTGTACTGACCATGGTAACTGCTGTACTGACCATGGTATTACGGTGTTAAAACTACTAGTAACTGGTGTACTGACCATGGTATTACTGTGTTAAAACTACTAGTAACTGGTGTACTGACCATGGTATTACTGTGTTAAAACTACTAGTAACTGGTGTACTGACCATGGTATTACTGTGTTAAAACTACTAGTAACTGGTGTACTGACCATGGTATTACTGTGTTAAAACTACTAGTAACTGCTGTACTGACCATGGTATTACTGTGTTAAAACTACTAGTAACTGGGGTACTGACCATGGTATTACTGTGTTAAAACTACTAGTAACTGGTGTACTGACCATGGTATTACTGTGTTAAAACTACTAGTAACTGGTGTACTGACCATGGTATTACTGTGTTAAAACTACTAGTAACTGGTGTACTGACCATGGTATTACTGTGTTAAAACTACTAGCAACTGGTGTACTGACCATGGTATTACTGTGTTAAAACTACTAGTAACTGGTGTACTGACCATGGTATTACTGTGTTAAAACTACTAGTAACTGGTGTACTGACCATGGTATTACTGTGTTAAAACTACTAGTAACTGGGGTACTGACCATGGTATTACTGTGTTAAAACTACTAGTAACTGGTGTACTGACCATGGTATTACTGTGTTCAAACTACTAGTAACTGGTGTACTGACCATGGTATTACTGTGTTAAAACTACTAGTAACTGTGTTAAAACTACTAGTAACTGCTGTACTGACCATGGTATTACTGTGTTAAAACTACTAGTAACTGGTGTACTGACCATGGTATTACTGTGTTAAAACTACTAGTAACTGGGGTACTGACCATGGTATTACTGTGTTAAAACTACTAGTAACTGGTGTACTGACCATGGTATTACTGTGTTAAAACTACTAGTAACTACTAGTAACTGGTGTACTGACCATGGTATTACTGTGTTAAAACTACTAGTAACTGTGTTAAAACTACTAGTAACTGCTGTACTGACCATGGTATTACTGTGTTAAAACTACTAGTAACTGTGTTAAAACTACTAGTAACTGCTGTACTGACCATGGTATTACTGTGTTAAAACTACTAGTAACTGGTGTACTGACCATGGTATTACTGTGTTAAAACTACTAGTAACTGCTGTACTGACCATGGTATTACTGTGTTAAAACTACTAGTAACTGCTGTACTGACCATGGTATTACTGTGTTAAAACTACTAGTAACTGGTGTACTGACCATGGTATTACTGTGTTAAAACTACTAGTAACTGCTGTACTGACCATGGTATTACTGTGTTAAAACTACTAGTAACTGGTGTACTGGCCATGGTATTACTGTGTTAAAACTACTAGTAACTGTGTTAAAACTACTAGTAACTGGTGTACTGACCATGGTATTACCTTGTTAAAACTACTAGTAACTGGTGTACCGACCATGGTATTACTGTGTTAAAACTACTAGTAACTGGTGTACTGACCATGGTATTACTGTGTTAAAACTACTAGTAACTGGTGTACCGACCATGGTATTACTGTGTTAAAACTACTAGTAACTGGTGTACTGACCATGGTATTACTGTTAAAACTACTAGTAACTGGTGTACCGACCATGGCATTACTGTGTTAAAACTACTAGTAACTGGTGTACTGACCATGGTATTACTGTGTTAAAACTACTAGTAACTGGTGTACCGACCATGGTATTACTGTGTTAAAACTACTAGTAACTGGTGTACTGACCATGGTATTACTGTGTTAAAACTACTAGTAACTGGTGTACTGACCATGGTATTACTGTGTTAAAACTACTAGTAACTGGTGTACTGACCATGGTATTACTGTGTTAAAACTACTAGTAACTGGTGTACTGACCATGGTATTACTGTGTTAAAACTACTAGTAACTGGTGTACTGACCATGGTATTACTGTGTTAAAACTACTAGTAACTGGTGTACTGGCCATGGTATTACTGTGTTAAAACTACTAGTAACTGTGTTAAAACTACTAGTAACTGGTGTACTGACCATGGTATTACTGTGTTAAAACTACTAGTAACTGGTGTACTGACCATGGTATTACTGTGTTAAAACTACTAGTAACTGGTGTACTGACCATGGTATTACTGTGTTAAAACTACTAGTAACTGCTGTACTGACCATGGTATTACTGTGTTAAAACTACTAGTAACTGGGGTACTGACCATGGTATTACTGTGTTAAAACTACTAGTAACTGGTGTACTGACCATGGTATTACTGTGTTAAAACTACTAGTAACTGGTGTACTGACCATGGTATTACTGTGTTAAAACTACTAGTAACTGGTGTACTGACCATGGTATTACTGTGTTAAAACTACTAGCAACTGGTGTACTGACCATGGTATTACTGTGTTAAAACTACTAGCAACTGGTGTACTGACCATGGTATTACTGTGTTAAAACTACTAGTAACTGGTGTACTGACCATGGTATTACTGTGTTAAAACTACTAGTAACTGGGGTACTGACCATGGTATTACTGTGTTAAAACTACTAGTAACTGGTGTACTGACCATGGTATTACTGTGTTCAAACTACTAGTAACTGGTGTACTGACCATGGTATTACTGTGTTAAAACTACTAGTAACTGTGTTAAAACTACTAGTAACTGCTGTACTGACCATGGTATTACTGTGTTAAAACTACTAGTAACTGGTGTACTGACCATGGTATTACTGTGTTAAAACTACTAGTAACTGGGGTACTGACCATGGTATTACTGTGTTAAAACTACTAGTAACTGGTGTACTGACCATGGTATTACTGTGTTAAAACTACTAGTAACTACTAGTAACTGGTGTACTGACCATGGTATTACTGTGTTAAAACTACTAGTAACTGTGTTAAAACTACTAGTAACTGCTGTACTGACCATGGTATTACTGTGTTAAAACTACTAGTAACTGTGTTAAAACTACTAGTAACTGCTGTACTGACCATGGTATTACTGTGTTAAAACTACTAGTAACTGGTGTACTGACCATGGTATTACTGTGTTAAAACTACTAGTAACTGCTGTACTGACCATGGTATTACTGTGTTAAAACTACTAGTAACTGCTGTACTGACCATGGTATTACTGTGTTAAAACTACTAGTAACTGGTGTACTGACCATGGTATTACTGTGTTAAAACTACTAGTAACTGCTGTACTGACCATGGTATTACTGTGTTAAAACTACTAGTAACTGGTGTACTGGCCATGGTATTACTGTGTTAAAACTACTAGTAACTGTGTTAAAACTACTAGTAACTGGTGTACTGACCATGGTATTACCTTGTTAAAACTACTAGTAACTGGTGTACCGACCATGGTATTACTGTGTTAAAACTACTAGTAACTGGTGTACTGACCATGGTATTACTGTGTTAAAACTACTAGTAACTGGTGTACCGACCATGGTATTACTGTGTTAAAACTACTAGTAACTGGTGTACTGACCATGGTATTACTGTTAAAACTACTAGTAACTGGTGTACCGACCATGGCATTACTGTGTTAAAACTACTAGTAACTGGTGTACTGACCATGGTATTACTGTGTTAAAACTACTAGTAACTGGTGTACCGACCATGGTATTACTGTGTTAAAACTACTAGTAACTGGTGTACTGACCATGGTATTACTGTGTTAAAACTACTAGTAACTGGTGTACTGACCATGGTATTACTGTGTTAAAACTACTAGTAACTGGTGTACTGACCATGGTATTACTGTGTTAAAACTACTAGTAACTGGTGTACTGACCATGGTATTACTGTGTTAAAACTACTAGTAACTGGTGTACTGACCATGGTATTACTGTGTTAAAACTACTAGTAACTGGTGTACTGGCCATGGTATTACTGTGTTAAAACTACTAGTAACTGTGTTAAAACTACTAGTAACTGGTGTACTGACCATGGTATTACTGTGTTAAAACTACTAGTAACTGGTGTACTGACCATGGTATTACTGTGTTAAAACTACTAGTAACTGGTGTACTGACCATGGTATTACTGTGTTAAAACTACTAGTAACTGGTGTACTGACCATGGTATTACTGTGTTAAAACTACTAGTAACTGGTGTACCGACCATGGTATTACTGTGTTAAAACTACTAGTAACTGGTGTACTGACCATGGTATTACTGTGTTAAAACTACTAGTAACTGGTGTACCGACCATGGCATTACTGTGTTAAAACTACTAGTAACTGGTGTACTGACCATGGCATTACTGTGTTAAAACTACTAGTAACTGGTGTACCGACCATGGCATTACTGTGTTAAAACTACTAGTAACTGGTGTACTGACCATGGTATTACTGTGTTAAAACTACTAGTAACTGGTGTACCGACCATGGTATTACTGTGTTAAAACTACTAGTAACTGGTGTACTGACCATGGTATTACTGTGTTAAAACTACTAGTAACTGGTGTACTGACCATGGTATTACTGTGTTAAAACTACTAGTAACTGGTGTACTGGCCATGGTATTACTGTGTTAAAACTACTAGTAACTGTGTTAAAACTACTAGTAACTGGTGTACTGACCATGGTATTACCTTGTTAAAACTACTAGTAACTGGTGTACCGACCATGGTATTACTGTGTTAAAACTACTAGTAACTGGTGTACTGACCATGGTATTACTGTGTTAAAACTACTAGTAACTTGTGTACCGACCATGGCATTACTGTGTTAAAACTACTAGTAACTGGTGTACTGACCATGGTATTACTGTGTTAAAACTACTAGTAACTGGTGTACCGACCATGGTATTACTGTGTTAAAACTACTAGTAACTGGTGTACTGACCATGGTATTACTGTGTTAAAACTACTAGTAACTGGTGTACCGACCATGGTATTACTGTGTTAAAACTACTAGTAACTGGTGTACTGACCATGGTATTACTGTTAAAACTACTAGTAACTGGTGTACCGACCATGGCATTACTGTGTTAAAACTACTAGTAACTGGTGTACTGACCATGGTATTACTGTGTTAAAACTACTAGTAACTGGTGTACCGACCATGGTATTACTGTGTTAAAACTACTAGTAACTGGTGTACTGACCATGGTATTACTGTGTTAAAACTACTAGTAACTGGTGTACTGACCATGGTATTACCTTGTTAAAACTACTAGTAACTGGGGTACTGACCATGGTATTACTGTGTTAAAACTACTAGTAACTGGTGTACTGACCATGGTATTACTGTGTTAAAACTACTAGTAACTGGTGTACTGACCATGGTATTACCTTGTTAAAACTACTAGTAACTGGGGTACTGACCATGGTATTACTGTGTTAAAACTACTAGTAACTGGTGTACTGACCATGGTATTACTGTGTTAAAACTACTAGTAACTGGTGTACTGCCCATGGTATTACTGTGTTAAAACTACTAGTAACTGGTGTACTGACCATGGTATTACTGTGTTAAAACTACTAGTAACTGGTGTACTGACCATGGTATTACTGTGTTAAAACTACTAGTAACTGTGTTAAAACTACTAGTAACTGGTGTACTGACCATGGTATTACTGTGTTAAAACTACTAGTAACTGGTGTACTGACCATGGTATTACTGTGTTAAAACTACTAGTAACTGGTGTACTGACCATGGTATTACTGTGTTAAAACTACTAGTAACTGGGGTACTGACCATGGTATTACTGTGTTAAAACTACTAGTAACTGGTGTACTGACCATGGTATTACTGTGTTAAAACTACTAGTAACTACTAGTAACTGGTGTACTGACCATGGTATTACTGTGTTAAAACTACTAGTAACTGTGTTAAAACTACTAGTAACTGCTGTACTGACCATGGTATTACTGTGTTAAAACTACTAGTAACTGGTGTACTGACCATGGTATTACTGTGTTAAAACTACTAGTAACTGCTGTACTGACCATGGTATTACTGTGTTAAAACTACTAGTAACTGGTGTACTGACCATGGTATTACTGTGTTAAAACTACTAGTAACTGGTGTACTGACCATGGTATTACTGTGTTAAAACTACTAGTAACTGGTGTACTGACCATGGTATTACTGTGTTAAAACTACTAGTAACTGGTGTACTGACCATGGTATTACTGTGTTAAAACTACTAGTAACTGGTGTACTGACCATGGTATTACTGTGTTAAAACTACTAGTAACTGGTGTACTGACCATGGTATTACTGTGTTAAAACTACTAGTAACTGCTGTACTGACCATGGTATTACTGTGTTAAAACTACTAGTAACTGGGGTACTGACCATGGTATTACTGTGTTAAAACTACTAGTAACTGGTGTACTGACCATGGTATTACTGTGTTAAAACTACTAGTAACTGGTGTACTGACCATGGTATTACTGTGTTAAAACTACTAGTAACTGGTGTACTGACCATGGTATTACTGTGTTAAAACTACTAGCAACTGGTGTACTGACCATGGTATTACTGTGTTAAAACTACTAGTAACTGGTGTACTGACCATGGTATTACTGTGTTAAAACTACTAGTAACTGGTGTACTGACCATGGTATTACTGTGTTAAAACTACTAGTAACTGGGGTACTGACCATGGTATTACTGTGTTAAAACTACTAGTAACTGGTGTACTGACCATGGTATTACTGTGTTCAAACTACTAGTAACTGGTGTACTGACCATGGTATTACTGTGTTAAAACTACTAGTAACTGTGTTAAAACTACTAGTAACTGCTGTACTGACCATGGTATTACTGTGTTAAAACTACTAGTAACTGGTGTACTGACCATGGTATTACTGTGTTAAAACTACTAGTAACTGGGGTACTGACCATGGTATTACTGTGTTAAAACTACTAGTAACTGGTGTACTGACCATGGTATTACTGTGTTAAAACTACTAGTAACTACTAGTAACTGGTGTACTGACCATGGTATTACTGTGTTAAAACTACTAGTAACTGTGTTAAAACTACTAGTAACTGCTGTACTGACCATGGTATTACTGTGTTAAAACTACTAGTAACTGTGTTAAAACTACTAGTAACTGCTGTACTGACCATGGTATTACTGTGTTAAAACTACTAGTAACTGGTGTACTGACCATGGTATTACTGTGTTAAAACTACTAGTAACTGCTGTACTGACCATGGTATTACTGTGTTAAAACTACTAGTAACTGCTGTACTGACCATGGTATTACTGTGTTAAAACTACTAGTAACTGGTGTACTGACCATGGTAACTGCTGTACTGACCATGGTATTACGGTGTTAAAACTACTAGTAACTGGTGTACTGACCATGGTATTACTGTGTTAAAACTACTAGTAACTGGTGTACTGACCATGGTATTACTGTGTTAAAACTACTAGTAACTGGTGTACTGACCATGGTATTACTGTGTTAAAACTACTAGTAACTGGTGTACTGACCATGGTATTACTGTGTTAAAACTATTAGTAACTGTGTTAAAACTACTAGTAACTGGTGTACTGACCATGGTATTACTGTGTTAAAACTACTAGTAACTGGTGTACTGACCATGGTATTACTGTGTTAAAACTACTAGTAACTGGTGTACTGACCATGGTATTACTGTGTTAAAACTACTAGTAACTGGGGTACTGACCATGGTATTACTGTGTTAAAACTACTAGTAACTGGTGTACTGACCATGGTATTACTGTGTTAAAACTACTAGTAACTGTGTTAAAACTACTAGTAACTGCTGTACTGACCATGGTATTACTGTGTTAAAACTACTAGTAACTGGTGTACTGACCATGGTATTACTGTGTTAAAACTACTAGTAACTGCTGTACTGACCATGGTATTACTGTGTTAAAACTACTAGTAACTGGTGTACTGACCATGGTATTACTGTGTTAAAACTACTAGTAACTGGTGTACTGACCATGGTATTACTGTGTTAAAACTACTAGTAACTGGTGTACTGACCATGGTATTACTGTGTTAAAACTACTAGTAACTGGTGTACTGACCATGGTATTACTGTGTTAAAACTATTAGTAACTGTGTTAAAACTACTAGTAACTGGTGTACTGACCATGGTATTACTGTGTTAAAACTATTAGTAACTGTGTTAAAACTACTAGTAACTGGTGTACTGACCATGGTATTACTGTGTTAAAACTACTAGTAACTGGTGTAGTGACCATGGTATTACTGTGTTAAAACTACTAGTAACTGGTGTACTGACCATGGTATTACTGTGTTAAAACTACTAGTAACTGGTGTACTGACCATGGTATTACTGTGTTAAAACTACTAGTAACTGGGGTACTGACCATGGTATTACTGTGTTAAAACTACTAGTAACTGGTGTACTGACCATGGTATTACTGTGTTAAAACTACTAGTAACTACTAGTAACTGGTGTACTGACCATGGTATTACTGTGTTAAAACTACTAGTAACTGTGTTAAAACTACTAGTAACTGCTGTACTGACCATGGTATTACTGTGTTAAAACTACTAGTAACTGGTGTACTGACCATGGTATTACTGTGTTAAAACTACTAGTAACTGGGGTACTGACCATGGTATTACTGTGTTAAAACTACTAGTAACTGGTGTACTGACCATGGTATTACTGTGTTAAAACTACTAGTAACTACTAGTAACTGGTGTACTGACCATGGTATTACTGTGTTAAAACTACTAGTAACTGGGGTACTGACCATGGTATTACTGTGTTAAAACTACTAGTAACTGGTGTACTGACCATGGTATTACTGTGTTAAAACTACTAGTAACTGCTGTACTGACCATGGTATTACTGTGTTAAAACTACTAGTAACTGGTGTACTGACCATGGTATTACTGTGTTAAAACTACTAGTAACTGGTGTACTGACCATGGTATTACTGTGTTAAAACTACTAGTAACTGGTGTACTGACCATGGTATTACTGTGTTAAAACTACTAGTAACTGGTGTACTGACCATGGTATTACTGTGTTAAAACTACTAGTAACTGTGTTAAAACTACTAGTAACTGGTGTACTGACCATGGTATTACTGTGTTAAAACTACTAGTAACTGTGTTAAAACTACTAGTAACTGGTGTACTGACCATGGTATTACTGTGTTAAAACTACTAGTAACTGGTGTACTGACCATGGTATTACTGTGTTAAAACTACTAGTAACTGGTGTACTGACCATGGTATTACTGTGTTAAAACTACTAGTAACTGGGGTACTGACCATGGTATTACTGTGTTAAAACTACTAGTAACTGGTGTAATGACCATGGTATTACTGTGTTAAAACTACTAGTAACTACTAGTAACTGGTGTACTGACCATGGTATTACTGTGTTAAAACTACTAGTAACTGTGTTAAAACTACTAGTAACTGCTGTACTGACCATGGTATTACTGTGTTAAAACTACTAGTAACTGGTGTACTGACCATGGTATTACTGTGTTAAAACTACTAGTAACTGGTGTACTGACCATGGTATTACTGTGTTAAAACTACTAGTAACTGGTGTACTGACCATGGTATTACTGTGTTAAAACTACTAGTAACTGGTGTACTGACCATGGTATTACTGTGTTAAAACTACTAGTAACTGGTGTACTGACCATGGTATTACTGTGTTAAAACTACTAGTAACTGGTGTACTGACCATGGTATTACTGTGTTAAAACTACTAGTAACTGGGGTACTGACCATGGTATTACTGTGTTAAAACTACTAGTAACTGTGTTAAAACTACTAGTAACTGGTGTACTGACCATGGTATTACTGTGTTAAAACTACTAGTAACTGGTGTACTGACCATGGTATTACTGTGTTAAAACTACTAGTAACTGTGTTAAAACTACTAGTAACTGCTGTACTGACCATGGTATTACTGTGTTAAAACTACTAGTAACTGGTGTACTGACCATGGTATTACTGTGTTAAAACTACTAGTAACTGCTGTACTGACCATGGTATTACTGTGTTAAAACTACTAGTAACTGGTGTACTGACCATGGTATTACTGTGTTAAAACTACTAGTAACTGGTGTACTGACCATGGTATTACTGTGTTAAAACTACTAGTAACTGGTGTACTGACCATGGTATTACTGTGTTAAAACTACTAGTAACTGGTGTACTGACCATGGTATTACTGTGTTAAAACTATTAGTAACTGTGTTAAAACTACTAGTAACTGGTGTACTGACCATGGTATTACTGTGTTAAAACTATTAGTAACTGTGTTAAAACTACTAGTAACTGGTGTACTGACCATGGTATTACTGTGTTAAAACTACTAGTAACTACTAGTAACTGGTGTACTGACCATGGTATTACTGTGTTAAAACTACTAGTAACTGTGTTAAAACTACTAGTAACTGCTGTACTGACCATGGTATTACTGTGTTAAAACTACTAGTAACTGGTGTACTGACCATGGTATTACTGTGTTAAAACTACTAGTAACTGGGGTACTGACCATGGTATTACTGTGTTAAAACTACTAGTAACTGGTGTACTGACCATGGTATTACTGTGTTAAAACTACTAGTAACTACTAGTAACTGGTGTACTGACCATGGTATTACTGTGTTAAAACTACTAGTAACTGGGGTACTGACCATGGTATTACTGTGTTAAAACTACTAGTAACTGGTGTACTGACCATGGTATTACTGTGTTAAAACTACTAGTAACTGCTGTACTGACCATGGTATTACTGTGTTAAAACTACTAGTAACTGGTGTACTGACCATGGCATTACTGTGTTAAAACTACTAGTAACTGGTGTACTGACCATGGTATTACTGTGTTAAAACTACTAGTAACTGGTGTACTGACCATGGTATTACTGTGTTAAAACTACTAGTAACTGGTGTACTGACCATGGTATTACTGTGTTAAAACTACTAGTAACTGTGTTAAAACTACTAGTAACTGGTGTACTGACCATGGTATTACTGTGTTAAAACTACTAGTAACTGTGTTAAAACTACTAGTAACTGCTGTACTGACCATGGTATTACTGTGTTAAAACTAGTAACTGGTGTACTGACCATGGTATTACTGTGTTAAAACTACTAGTAACTGGTGTACTGACCATGGTATTACTGTGTTAAAACTAGTAACTGGTGTACTGACCATGGTATTACTGTGTTAAAACTACTAGTAACTACTAGTAACTGGTGTACTGACCATGGTATTACTGTGTTAAAACTACTAGTAACTACTAGTAACTGGTGTACTGACCATGGTATTACTGTGTTAAAACTACTAGTAACTGTGTTAAAACTACTAGTAACTGGTGTACTGACCATGGTATTACTGTGTTAAAACTACTAGCAACTGGTGTACTGACCATGGTATTACTGTGTTAAAACTACTAGTAACTGGTGTACTGACCATGGTATTACTGTGTTAAAACTACTAGTAACTGGGGTACTGACCATGGTATTACTGTGTTAAAACTACTAGTAACTGGTGTACTGACCATGGTATTACTGTGTTAAAACTACTAGTAACTGGTGTACTGACCATGGTATTACTGTGTTAAAACTACTAGTAACTGGTGTACTGACCATGGTATTACTGTGTTAAAACTACTAGTAACTGGTGTACTGACCATGGTATTACTGTGTTAAAACTACTAGTAACTGTGTTAAAACTACTAGTAACTGGTGTACTGACCATGGTATTACTGTGTTAAAACTACTAGTAACTGGTGTACTGACCATGGTATTACTGTGTTAAAACTACTAGTAACTGGGGTACTGACCATGGTATTACTGTGTTAAAACTACTAGTAACTGGTGTACTGACCATGGTATTACTGTGTTAAAACTACTAGTAACTGGTGTACTGACCATGGTATTACTGTGTTAAAACTAGTAACTGGTGTACTGACCATGGTATTGCTGTGTTAAAACTACTAGTAACTGGTGTACTGACCATGGTATTACTGTGTTAAAACTAGTAACTGGTGTACTGACCATGGTATTACTGTGTTAAAACTACTAGTAACTACTAGTAACTGGTGTACTGACCATGGTATTACTGTGTTAAAACTACTAGTAACTGTGTTAAAACTACTAGTAACTGCTGTACTGACCATGGTATTACTGTGTTAAAACTACTAGTAACTGGTGTACTGACCATGGTATTACTGTGTTAAAACTACTAGTAACTGCTGTACTGACCATGGTATTACTGTGTTAAAACTACTAGTAACTGGTGTACTGACCATGGTATTACTGTGTTAAAACTACTAGTAACTGGTGTACTGACCATGGTATTACTGTGTCAAAACTACTAGTAACTGGTGTACTGACCATGGTATTACTGTGTTAAAACTACTAGTAACTGGTGTACTGACCATGGTATTACTGTGTTAAAACTACTAGTAACTGGTGTACTGACCATGGTATCACTGTGTTAAAACTACTAGTAACTGGTGTACTGACCATGGTATTACTGTGTTAAAACTACTAGTAACTGGTGTACTGACCATGGTATTACTGTGTTAAAACTACTAGTAACTGGGGTACTGACCATGGTATTACTGTGTTAAAACTACTAGTAACTGGGGTACTGACCATGGTATTACTGTATTAAAACTACTAGTAACTGGTGTACTGACCATGGTATTACTGTATTAAAACTACTAGTAACTGGTGTACTGACCATGGTATTACTGTGTTAAAACTACTAGTAACTGTGTTAAAACTACTAGTAACTGCTGTACTGACCATGGTATTACTGTGTTAAAACTACTAGTAACTGGTGTACTGACCATGGTATTACTGTGTTAAAACTACTAGTAACTGTGTTAAAACTACTAGTAACTGGGGTACTGACCATGGTATTACTGTGTTAAAACTACTAGTAACTGGTGTACTGACCATGGTATTACTGTGTTAAAACTACTAGTAACTGGTGTACTGACCATGGTATTCCTGTGTTAAAACTACTAGCAACTGGTGTACTGACCATGGTATTACTGTGTTAAAACTACTAGTAACTGTTGTACTGACCATGGTATTACTGTGTTAAAACTACTAGTAACTGGTGTACTGACCATGGTATTACTGTGTTAAAACTACTAGTAACTGGTGTACTGACCATGGTATTACTGTGTTAAAACTACTAGTAACTGGTGTACTGACCATGGTATTACTGTGTTAAAACTACTAGTAACTGGTGTAATGACCATGGTATAACTGTGTTAAAACTACTAGTAACTGTGTTAAAACTACTAGTAACTGCTGTACTGACCATGGTATTACTGTGTTAAAACTACTAGTAACTGGTGTACTGACCATGGTATTACTGTGTTAAAACTACTAGTAACTGCTGTACTGACCATGGTATTACTGTGTTAAAACTACTAGTAACTGGTGTACTGACCATGGTATTACTGTGTTAAAACTACTAGTAACTGGTGTACTGACCATGGTATTACTGTGTTAAAACTACTAGTAACTGGGGTACTGACCATGGTATTACTGTGTTAAAACTACTAGTAACTGGGGTACTGACCATGGTATTACTGTGTTAAAACTACTAGTAACTGGGGTACTGACCATGGTATTACTGTGTTAAAACTACTAGTAACTGGTGTACTGACCATGGTATTACTGTGTTAAAACTACTAGTAACTGGTGTACTGACCATGGTATTACTGTGTTAAAACTACTAGTAACTGCTGTACTGACCGTGGTATTACTGTGTTAAAACTACTAGTAACTGGTGTACTGACCATGGTGTTACTGTGTTAAAACTACTAGTAACTGGTGTACTGACCATGGTATTACTGTGTTAAAACTACTAGTAACTGGTGTACTGACCATGGTATTACTGTGTTAAAACTACTAGTAACTGTGTTAAAACTACTAGTAACTGGTGTACTGACCATGGTATTACTGTGTTAAAACTAGTAACTGGTGTACTGACCATGGTATTACTGTGTTAAAACTACTAGTAACTGGTGTACTGACCATGGTATTACTGTGTTAAAACTAGTAACTGGTGTACTGACCATGGTATTACTGTGTTAAAACTACTAGTAACTACTAGTAACTGGTGTACTGACCATGGTATTACTGTGTTAAAACTACTAGTAACTACTAGTAACTGGTGTACTGACCATGGTATTACTGTGTTAAAACTACTAGTAACTGTGTTAAAACTACTAGTAACTGGTGTACTGACCATGGTATTACTGTGTTAAAACTACTAGTAACTGGTGTACTGACCATGGTATTACTGTGTTAAAACTACTAGTAACTGGGGTACTGACCATGGTATTACTGTGTTAAAACTACTAGTAACTGGTGTACTGACCATGGTATTACTGTGTTAAAACTACTAGTAACTGGTGTACTGACCATGGTATTACTGTGTTAAAACTACTAGTAACTGTGTTAAAACTACTAGTAACTGGTGTACTGACCATGGTATTACTGTGTTAAAACTACTAGTAACTGGTGTACTGACCATGGTATTACTGTGTTAAAACTACTAGTAACTGGGGTACTGACTATGGTATTACTGTGTTAAAACTACTAGTAACTGGTGTACTGACCATGGTATTACTGTGTTAAAACTACTAGTAACTGGTGTACTGACCATGGTATTACTGTGTTAAAACTACTAGTAACTGGTGTACTGACCATGGTATTACTGTGTTAAAACTACTAGTAACTGGTGTACTGACCATGGTATTACTGTGTTCAAACTACTAGTAACTGGTGTACTGACCATGGTATTACTGTGTTAAAACTACTAACTGGTGTACTGACCATGGTATTACTGTGTTAAAACTACTAGTAACTGGTGTACTGACCATGGTATTACTGTGTTAAAACTAGTAACTGGTGTACTGACCATGGTATTACTGTGTTAAAACTACTAGTAACTACTAGTAACTGGTGTACTGACCATGGTATTACTGTGTTAAAACTACTAGTAACTGTGTTAAAACTACTAGTAACTGCTGTACTGACCATGGTATTACTGTGTTAAAACTACTAGTAACTGGTGTACTGACCATGGTATTACTGTGTTAAAACTACTAGTAACTGCTGTACTGACCATGGTATTACTGTGTTAAAACTACTAGTAACTGGTGTACTGACCATGGTATTACTGTGTTAAAACTACTAGTAACTGGTGTACTGACCATGGTATTACTGTGTCAAAACTACTAGTAACTGGTGTACTGACCATGGTATTACTGTGTTAAAACTACTAGTAACTGGTGTACTGACCATGGTATTACTGTGTTAAAACTACTAGTAACTGGTGTACTGACTTATGGTATCACTGTGTTAAAACTACTAGTAACTGGTGTACTGACCATGGTATTACTGTGTTAAAACTACTAGTAACTGGTGTACTGACCATGGTATTACTGTGTTAAAACTACTAGTAACTGGGGTACTGACCATGGTATTACTGTGTTAAAACTACTAGTAACTGGGGTACTGACCATGGTATTACTGTATTAAAACTACTAGTAACTGGTGTACTGACCATGGTATTACTGTATTAAAACTACCAGTAACTGGTGTACTGACCATGGTATTACTGTGTTAAAACTACTAGTAACTGGTGTACTGACCATGGTATTACTGTGTTAAAACTACTAGTAACTGTGTTAAAACTACTAGTAACTGCTGTACTGACCATGGTATTACTGTGTTAAAACTACTAGTAACTGGTGTACTGACCATGGTATTACTGTGTTAAAACTACTAGTAACTGGTGTACTGACCATGGTATTCCTGTGTTAAAACTACTAGCAACTGGTGTACTGACCATGGTATTACTGTGTTTAAACTACTAGTAACTGTTGTACTGACCATGGTATTACTGTGTTAAAACTACTAGTAACTGGTGTACTGACCATGGTATTACTGTGTTAAAACTACTAGTAACTGGTGTACTGACCATGGTATTACTGTGTTAAAACTACTAGTAACTGGGGTACTGACCATGGTATTACTGTGTTAAAACTACTAGTAACTGGTGCACTGACCATGGTATTACTGTGATAAAACTACTAGTAACTGGTGTACTGACCATGGTATTACTGTGTTAAAACTACTAGTAACTGGGGTACTGACCATGGTATTACTGTGTTAAAACTACTAGTAACTGGTGTACTGACCATGGTATTACTGTGTTAAAACTACTAGTAACTGGTGTACTGACCATGGTATTACTGTGTTAAAACTACTAGTAACTGGGGTACTGACCATGGTATTACTGTGTTAAAACTACTAGTAACTGGTGTACTGACCATGGTATTACTGTGTTAAAACTACTAGTAACTGTGTTAAAACTACTAGTAACTGCTGTACTGACCATGGTATTACTGTGTTAAAACTACTAGTAACTGGTGTACTGACCATGGTATTACTGTGTTAAAACTACTAGTAACTGGTGTACTGACCATGGTATTCCTGTGTTAAAACTACTAGCAACTGGTGTACTGACCATGGTATTACTGTGTTAAAACTACTAGTAACTGTTGTACTGACCATGGTATTACTGTGTTAAAACTACTAGTAACTGGTGTACTGACCATGGTATTACTGTGTTAAAACTACTAGTAACTGGTGTACTGACCATGGTATTACTGTGTTAAAACTACTAGTAACTGGGGTACTGACCATGGTATTACTGTGTTAAAACTACTAGTAACTGGTGCACTGACCATGGTATTACTGTGATAAAACTACTAGTAACTGGTGCACTGACCATGGTATTACTGTGTTAAAACTACTAGTAACTGGGGTACTGACCATGGTATTACTGTGTTAAAACTACTAGTAACTGGTGTACTGACCATGGTATTACTGTGTTAAAACTACTAGTAACTGGTGTACTGACCATGGTATTACTGTGTTAAAACTACTAGTAACTGGTGTACTGACCATGGTATTACTGTGTTAAAACTACTAGCAACTGGTGTACTGACCATGGTATTACTGTGTTCAAACTACTAGTAACTGGTGTACTGACCATGGTATTACTGTGTTAAAACTACTAGTAACTGGTGTACTGACCATGGTATTACTGTGTTAAAACTACTAGTAACTGGTGTACTGACCATGGTATTACTGTGTTAAAACTACTAGTAACTGGTGTACTGACCATGGTATTACTGTGTTAAAACTACTAGCAACTGGTGTACTGACCATGGTATTACTGTGTTAAAACTACTAGTAACTGGTGTACTGACCATGGTATTACTGTGTTAAAACTACTAGCAACTGGTGTACTGACCATGGTATTACTGTGTTAAAACTACTAGCAACTGTTGTACTGACCATGGTATTACTGTGTTAAAACTACTAGTAACTGGTGCACTGACCATGGTATTACTGTGTTAAAACTACTAGTAACTGGTGTACTGACCATGGTATTACTGTGTTAAAACTACTAGTAACTGGTGTACTGACCATGGTATTACTGTGTTAAAACTACTAGTAACTGGTGTACTGACCATGGTATTACTGTGTTAAAACTACTAGTAACTGGTGTACTGACCATGGTATTACTGTGTTAAAACTACTAGTAACTGGTGTACTGACCATGGTATTACTGTGTTAAAACTACTAGTAACTGGTTTACTGACCATGGTATTACTGTGTTAAAACTACTAGTAACTGGTGTACTGACCATGGTATTACTGTGTTAAAACTACTAGTAACTGGTGTACTGACCATGGTATTACTGTGTTAAAACTACTAGTAACTGGTGTACTGACCATGGTATTACTGTGTTAAAACTACTAGTAACTGGTGTACTGACCATGGTATTACTGTGTTAAAACTACTAGTAACTGGTGTACTGACCATGGTATTACTGTGTTAAAACTACTAGTAACTGGTTTACTGACCATGGTATTACTGTGTTAAAACTACTAGTAACTGGTGTACTGACCATGGTATTACTGTGTTAAAACTACTAGTAACTGGTGTACTGACCTTGGTATTACTGTGTTAAAACTACTAGTAACTGGTGTACTGACCATGGTATTACTGTGTTAAAACTACTAGTAACTGGTGTACTGACCATGGTATTACTGTGTTAAAACTACTAGTAACTGGTGTACTGACCATGGTATTACTGTGTTAAAACTACTAGTAACTGCTGTACTGACCATGGTATTACTGTGTTAAAACTACTAGTAACTGGTGTACTGACCATGGTATTACTGTGTTAAAACTACTAGTAACTGGTGTACTGACCATGGTATTACTGTGTTAAAACTACTAGTAATTGCTGTACTGACCATGGTATTACTGTGTTAAAACTACTGTAGCACTGCCACATATTATTCATTAAGGATTTTAAAATGTCATTTAAAAGAGCATGGCTCAAAATATTCCTTTAACACTATTTCCATCCTTATGTGTAATGTCCTATTTTCTTTGAGAGGTATCTGTTTTGTTTTTGTTTATGTTTTGGAGGGTCAATGTGGGGAGGAGATTGATTGATTGACAGGCCGTGACGCTTCCGTGATTAAACACACGGAAGTCGCCGGCTCTAGAGACAAACAGAAACTGTTTGTTTCCAGCGAGTTCTGCTTTTCCGTTCGGAGGACAGATGGATTTCTCTGCTGGATTTGTTTACGTTCGGGGATCACTACATTAACTTTATTATTTCGGGTTCGGAGCGTCAGGGAGACGCGTGAGTACTCAAGGAAAGGACACAAACAATAAGAGCATACTGGACAACTCCCCGGTGAGTTTTCTTCACTTTCTGACATTGAGTGAGTTGTCTGTACTTTCCGTGGCACCCATTACAGTAGGCCTAATTCAATTTCGGATCTAACTATCGGTTCCTACATACGTGCGCACTGCGCAGCCACGGCTAATTATTTATTTAACAGTAAAATCCGGTGAAACGTGCACTTAATTAGAGCGTCTCTCTCTCTCTCTCTGGTGGCAGCGGTGGCCGAACGGATAGCGGCGCGGTCTTGATACCGGAAGGTTCCTAGTTCGAATCAGCCGTCCGACACGTTAAAAAATTACCACCGCTGAAGTGCCCTTGAACAAGGCATTGAACCACTACGATGAAATGTGTTCTATGAGCAGGGCCTGGCTGGAAACAAGTTCTTGAGCTTAGCCCAGATACCCTGGGTAAATATAGATTTCATTTCATTTCATTTCATTTCTCTCTCTCTATGCAGCATTGAGGGGGGGGGGGGGGGGGGGGGGTGCGCCTCAAAGGCAGTTAATTAGGTGACATTCACACCAGAGAGCTTTGCTGCGATTAAAACGAATCCTGCTGCGCATTGTCAGAAAGTGCACTTCGTTTGGCAGGTATCAAAGAACCGCATTCTACTCCGAGCAAAAACGGGTTTCGCTTCGCTTCCAATCGCACTAGATTACGATTCTGTGCAGGTGTGAATGCAATCCGCAGTAAATAAAGGAAATTAAGCAAACATTGTGGCGGGTGAGGAGCTGAACACAGTTGGAGACGGAGAAGGCATATTTTACGCAGCGCAAAGATGTCCCGTTACCGTGGATAGACGTGGTCGAATGAGGAGACTGAAGCCCTGATCGAAATGAGGACGAGTACATTAATCAATTGCTTAAGGAAACACATAAAAACACTGCAGTGTATTATAGCCTAGAGAATATTCTGTCTGTCTGTGCGTGCCGTAAACATGGAGTGCTGTCACTGTGTGGGGAGTAGGGACTTACATCTCGATAAACTTGTAAACATTTTGCGCTGCTGTCTGTTAACAGTGCGTGGCTGCGGGGGGGGGGGGGGGGGGAGAGGGGAGAGGGGAGGGGAGAGGAGAGGAGAGGAGAGGAGAGGAGAGAGAGAGAGAGAGAGAGAGAGAGAGAGAGAGACGCGTGAGCGAGGACGGCAGCAAACCGTTTTTGGAATTTTGGACCACATATAAACAAAGTCCACAACACAATAGAAACGAAGAAATAAGAATGAAATAAGAAGAGAATAGTTTTGGTTATACGTTATATTGAACTCTCACATTTACACGGATTAATTTACACACACACACACACACACACACACACACACACAGCGAAGCTGATCGTTTTGGAGTTTCCTTGCATGTGCGTCTCAACTACACCGTCTCCGCGCTGGAGACTTGAAAACTATAAGTTAGGACAACAACACAAGTCTCCATAACAAAGTCAAAAACCTTTGCTGGAGTATCAAGCGAGGACCCCCTCCCCCCCATCGAAACCTCCGATACTGAAAGGATCTGGAGGAGTGTGTGCGTGTGTGTGTGTGTGTGTGTGTGTGTGTGTGTGTGTGTGTGTGTGTGTGTGTGTGTGTGTGTGTGTGTGTGTGTGTGTGTGTGTGTGTGTGTGTGTGTGTGTGTGTGTGACACGGGGGGATGTTGGATGAACAGAAGCTGCTAAAACGTTAACGTGCACTGCTATGTTTGATCATAATTATTGATGATTTGGATTTGAATGCTCGTAGCGGACCGACCGGATGAACGGGAGCTATTTATCACGTTAACGGTGCATGCAAACGCTTCTGCTAATATCAATTCAAGAAATAAACGGGAATTAAACCCGATTGAAATGGAAACGGATAATAATGTGGTCCCCGCAGAGGGACAATTTACAATTTAGGCATTTTAGCAGACGCTCTTAATCCAGAGCGATTTACATTAAGCAAGAACAAAAAAGCATGGGAATACATCACATATATAAAAAGCATTTATCAAGAAACGTGCGTAAGCTAAGAACGTAACTAGAACATATCTATATAATGACACTATACATATAAACTATACATATAAACTATACATATAAACTATACATATAAACTATACTATGCTATACATAATTATGTATGCTATGACTACATACAATGCAATTATAAGGAGAGTTTAGATCAACTGATGAAGGCCAGAAAGGCCAAACTGACCTCATGCAAGTTTGAGTCAGATAAAACAATATTGCAATTTAATTTCAATATATTTTATTTTCCTTTTTGTTCTGCATTACAGTTTGATGACAGTATAAACTCACAGAGGCAGGTTCACCACCTTATTTATGTAGTTCTAGGCGTGTCCACGCAGTCTAGAGAGAGACTGTGTGTGTGTGTGCGTGTGTGTGTGTGTGTGTGTGTGTGTGTGTGTGTGTGTGTGTGTGTGTGTGTGTATGCGCTTGTTGGGGGGAGGCGTGTCCACTCAGTGTAAAATGTGTGTGTGGGGGGCGGGGGCATGTGCATACTCAGTTTCTACCATACCTGCGCGCTAACACACCCACACCTGTTCAACCTGCATGCTGACACACACACACCACTTCAACCTGCACGCTGACACACACACACCACTTCAACCTGCACGCTGACACACACACACACACCACTTCAACCTGCACGCTGACACACACACCACTTCAACCTGCACGCTGACACACACACACACACCACTTCAACCTGCGTGCTGACACACACACACCACTTCAACCTGCACGCTGACACACACACACACCACTTCAACCTGCACGCTGACACACACACACACACACCACTTCAACCTGCACGCTGACACACACACACACCACTTCAACCTGCACGCTGACACACACACACACCACTTCAACCTGCGTGCTGACACACACACACACCACTTCAACCTGCATGCTGACACACACACACCACTTCAACCTGCACGCTGACACACACACACCACTTCAACCTGCACGCTGACACACACACACCACTTCAACCTGCATGCTGACACACACACACCACTTCAACCTGCACGCTGACACACACACACCACTTCAACCTGCACGCTAACACACACACACACCACTTCAACCTGCACGCTAACACACACACACCACTTCAACCTGCATGCTGACACACACACACCACTTCAACCTGCACGCTGACACACACACACCACTTCAACCTGCACGTGACACACACACACCACTTCAACCTGCACGCTGACACACACACACCACTTCAACCTGCACGCTAACACACACACACCACTTCAACCTGCACGTGACACACACACACCACTTCAACCTGCACGCTGACACACACACACCACTTCAACCTGCACGCTGACACACACACACCACTTCAACCTGCACGCTGACACACACACACACCACTTCAACCTGCACGCTGACACACACACACACACCACTTCAACCTGCACGCTGACACACACACACACCACTTCAACCTGCACGCTGACACACACACACCACTTCAACCTGCACGCTGACACACACACACCACTTCAACCTGCACGCTGACACACACACACCACTTCAACCTGCACGCTGACACACACACACCACTTCAACCTGCAGCACCAGGGCACAGGTAAGAGAAAGACTTGCACTGAACACACATACACACACACACACACACACACACACACACACACACACACACACACACACACACACACGGAAACATGACAAAAGACAACAAACCTCCCATACTAGCCGCAATTTGCAACTCTAGATTTTTTTTACAATGGGTTGAATCTAAAGTTGCAATAACCTCCATTGACTCCCTACTCATCCAAATTGCGTTTGCGATCTGCTTGTCTTAAACTACGTTAAACTCACCAACATTGCAGCTGTAGTCCAAGCTTGAATTATCCTCTTTCAATCTGCCGATCTTGTTTTTCATAAAAATCCCCCGTAGTCATGTTATGAGATACTTTCTGTCAAGAAATTCTGTGCTGGAGTTTGGAAGCACTCGTCGTAAGTCACTGAACGGCCCTGCATGCATCTGTTTCGCATTTGCACATAATGCAGGAGGCAGCAGCGCGACCCCTTAATACAAACGAGCGCTTCCAAACTCCAACATTTCTTCTTCTTGAAAGTATCTCATAACATGTCTACGGGGGATTTTTATGAAAAACAAGCTCGGCAGATTGAAAGAGGATAATTCAAGCTTGGACTACAGCTGCAATGTTGGTGAGTTTAACGTTGTTTAAGACCAGCAGATCACAAACGCAAATGGATGAGTGGGTAGTCAATGGAGGGTATTGCAACTCTAGATTCATCCCATTGTAAAAAAAAATCTAGAGTTGCAAATTGCGGCTAACCTACTGGGAGGACTCTGTGCTGAACGGCAGACATGTTATGTGTGAACTGTTGTGATGAAAGAAGGTTAGCCGATGGAATACAACCACCCTAAAGACTACTATCTGAACCCAGTAGACCTCTGTTCTTGTTTCTGAATATTCACCCACCGGAACTATTCGGCCGAGTGGCAAAGATTGCATATTCGGTTGGGTTGATTTTAGGGCCGAAAACCACCAGTCAAAGAACAGCAGTTATCTTAACCTACCGTTGTGTTGTGATGGTGTGATCAAACCACCAGTCAAAGAACAGCAGTTATCTTAACCTACCGTTGTGTTGTGATGGTGTGATCAAACCACCAGTCAAAGAACAGCAGTTATCTTAACCTACCGTTGTGTTGTGATGGTGTGATCAAACCACCAGTCAAAGAACAGCAGTTATCTTAACCTACCGTTGGTGGTTTTGGTCCAACTGTTTCCTATATTTGGTATTTGGTTTTGGTCCAACTGTTTCCTATATTTGGTATTTGGTTTTGGTCCAACTGTTTCCTATATTTGGTATTTGGTTTTGGTCCAACTGTTTCCTATATTCGGTATTTAGTTTTGGTCCAACTGTTTCCTATATTCAGTATTTGGTCTTTAACCTTTAAACACATCTTACCTACTACTTATTTAAAAAATGCTGATATTTGTGCGTACGTGTGTGTGTGTGCGTGCGTGCGTGTGTGTGTCTCCTCCAACTGAATATACCTTTCCTACTTTCAACTGTTTTTGAGTGGTGTAAACCACTCCTACAACTTGCTTTTGTGTGCAGAAAAAATGAGCATGGTTGCTATGTTCAAAATAATTTCTGACGTAATTAAATCACACCCGGGTGAACTGGATGACCGTAGCAACCATGCTCATTTTTTCTGCACAAAAAAAGCCAGTTGTGAAATCACATCCGGGTGTGATTTCATTACGTCAGACATTACGTCAGACCACAGCTGATCATGCTATATAAAACCTTACACCACTCAGTTCACACGGGTGTGATTTTATTTTATTCTATTTTGACTCTTGCCTTGTCAATGCAAGCGTGTGTTTTCTCATGCCAACAAAACTACTTTGAATGGAATTGAATCGAACTTGGATTGTGGCTTGGAATGGATAATGCAATAAGAGGAGGATTCATATTTAAACTTGGTGTTTTAAGGATTTATTTTTAGTCCTGATCTTTTGAAGAAAATGTCACAAACATTTGATATTTTACTCGTCTTAAAGATAAAGATAGCCTGATGAAGGCCGTATAGGCCGACTTGTTGCTGGTTCAACTATTAAACTATTTCACTGCATTTGAAGACAGTGTTTCCTCTATTAATTAAAGGTATATTCAGTGATTTCACTTAATTCAAATATCACCTCTTTTTTTGTTTTGTTGTGATAATCCTCCCTACTATAGAGTGTGCTGACCATATAAGGAGTTCCTCCCTGTCCCCATTTAACCCCTGGGGTCAAAAACCCTCAGGTTTAGTTTTTGGCTGGGTGGCCCAGCCTTCATCCAATCAGGATAGAGCCGGTGGCGGGCCTTTTTAGGCATTTAGCAGACGCTCTTAATCCAGAGCGACTCACATTAACCCATTTTGGGCGGGAACCCCTTTTGGTGTTTTAAACATTATGTTATAATTTAGCTATTGAAAAATAGCAGATCTACAAGCTCAGCGCGCCACCGAGTGGCGCGTCTTGGTGGTCTGGTGGTCTTGCGCAAGAATGTGGTATTTCATAATTAGTGGTATTTCATAATTAGATTATGTAATTATGACCGATATCCGATCTCCGATTATCTGCCGATACTGATTGTGACCGATTCCGATAATATCTGTAGAATATTATTCTACAGAGGACCACAATGGAAACAAGCCTATAGGCTATATAGGGGCTTATTGGCCCAAAGCCTGTTAATGAAGTATTCAATCAATCAATAAATATCCAATACTCTATTCTAAGTGTCTGTTTTCACAACTGAATGAGATGAGAACACACATTAAATGTAGTTATTTATTAATTATTTATGCCGGTGAAAAACATTATGTTATAATTTAGCTATTGAAAAATAGCAGATCTACAAGCTCGTAGCGCGCCACTCGGTGGCGCGCTACGAGCTTGTAGATCTGCTATTTTTGAAAAGTTGTGAACTGTGGGCCGGGTTTTTTTCCAAGGCACCCAAATCACTGAATGCTCCTTTAAAGATGGAGTGCCGTGATTTATTTCCCTCCTAAAACATGATCATCAGGTACTATGATTATAGGAGGAAGATTTATTTCAAAAACGTGTGCAGAAAGTGTTAAAATTATGTTTTTATGTGTGGGGGGGGACACACGATATTTCAAGCACAACTCAATACAAAAACTGTTAACTGTGGACAACACCATAAACTTTAGAATTACACTTGTTTACAATAGGGTCCATCATTTTCAATTCATCATAACATTTAGAGACGTACATCTATAAACTTCTATATAGCCAGAAACAGGAAATCATCATAAAAGGAGGTAAAAAATAACATACATTGAGGGGAAAAGGGGCGGGGGAGGGGGGGGGGGATTCAGATTTTACGAGGGCCAGTTTCAAATTGCAGCCATCCGTAGGTGCCCTTTGAGAGCAGTTTTGAAGGAGTCAAGGGATTCACATGTCTTAATGACTGTTGGTGTTGGTGGGGCGTTCTACATTTTGGTGGCATAGGAGCGAAATTAATTTAGTCCCTTGTTTGTGCCGAATCTGGGTTGCACATGGTTTGTTGAACTCCCTGAGTTTGTTGAACTCCCTCTGGTGTTGTGGGTGTGGATTTCGTTGACATTAAGGAAGTATTTAGCCGGGTACATGGGTATCTTGGTGCTGTATCGGATCTTGTGGACCAGACCCATTGCAAGATGCTGTACTCTGTTGACTGTCCTAAGCCATTCTAGCCTGTCAAAGTGGTCAGGGGTGAGGTGGGTTCGGGGAGTGAGGCCAAGTAGTAGCTTGTTTTGGGAAGTCTGGAGCCTCGTTCTAAGGGCCTTTGAGGTGCTGTGGTACCAAGAGGTGCATGCATAGTCGAATAAACCTTGTACGAGGGCTCCTGTTAGGGTCTTCAAGGTGTAGAAACCTTGTACGAGGGCTCCTGTTAGGGTCTTCAATGTGTAGAAACCTTGTACGAGGGCTCCTGTTAGGGTCTTCTAGGTGTAGAAACATTGTACGAGGGCTCCTGTTAGGGTCTTCTAGGTGTAGAAACCTTGTACGAGGGCTCCTGTTAGGGTCTTCAAGGTGTAGAAACCTTGTACGAGGGCTCCTGTTAGGGTCTTCAAGGTGTAGAAACCTTGTACGAGGGCTCCTGTTAGGGTCTTCAAGGTGTAGAAACCTTGTACGAGGGCTCCTGTTAGGGTCTTCTAGGTGTAGAAACCTTGTACGAGGGCTCCTGTTAGGGTCTTCAAGGTGTAGAAACCTTGTACGAGGGCTCCTGTTAGGGTCTTCAAGGTGTAGAAACCTTGTACGAGGGCTCCTGTTAGGGTCTTCAAGGTGTAGAAACCTTGTACGAGGGCTCCTGTTAGGGTCTTCAAGGTGTAGAAACCTTGTACGAGGGCTCCTGTTAGGGTCTTCAAGGTGTAGAAACCTTGTACGAGGGCTCCTGTTAGGGTCTTCTAGGTGTAGAAACCTTGTACGAGGGCTCCTGTTAGGGTCTTCAAGGTGTAGAAACCTTGTACGAGGGCTCCTGTTAGGGTCTTCAAGGTGTAGAAACCTTGTACGAGGGCTCCTGTTAGGGTCTTCAAGGTGTAGAAACCTTGTACGAGGGCTCCTGTTAGGGTCTTCAAGGTGTAGAAACCTTGTACGAGGGCTCCTGTTAGGGTCTTCTAGGTGTAGAAACCTTGTACGAGGGCTCCTGTTAGGGTCTTCAAGGTGTAGAAACCTTGTACGAGGGCTCCTGTTAGGGTCTTCAAGGTGTAGAAACCTTGTACGAGGGCTCCTGTTAGGGTCTTCTAGGTGTAGAAACCTTGTACGAGGGCTCCTGTTAGGGTCTTCAAGGTGTAGAAACCTTGTACGAGGGCTCCTGTTAGGGTCTTCTAGGTGTAGAAACCTTGTACGAGGGCTCCTGTTAGGGTCTTCAAGGTGTAGAAACCTTGTACGAGGGCTCCTGTTAGGGTCTTCAAGGTGTAGAAACCTTGTACGAGGGCTCCTGTTAGGGTCTTCAAGGTGTAGAAACCTTGTACGAGGGCTCCTGTTAGGGTCTTCTAGGTGTAGAAACCTTGTACGAGGGCTCCTGTTAGGGTCTTCTAGGTGTAGAAACCTTGTACGAGGGCTCCTGTTAGGGTCTTCAAGGTGTAGAAACCTTGTATGAGGGCTCCTGTTAGGGTCTTCTAGGTGTAGAAACCTTGTACGAGGGCTCCTGTTAGGGTCTTCTAGGTGTAGAAACCTTGTACGAGGGCTCCTGTTAGGGTCTTCAAGGTGTAGAAACCTTGTACGAGGGCTCCTGTTAGGGTCTTCAAGGTGTAGAAACCTTGTACGAGGGCTCCTGTTAGGGTCTTCTAGGTGTAGAAACCTTGTACGAGGGCTCCTGTTAGGGTCTTCTAGGTGTAGAAACCTTGTACGAGGGCTCCTGTTAGGGTCTTCTAGGTGTAGAAACCTTGTACGAGGGCTCCTGTTAGGGTCTTCAAGGTGTAGAAACCTTGTACGAGGGCTCCTGTTAGGGTCTTCAAGGTGTAGAAACCTTGTACGAGGGCTCCTGTTAGGGTCTTCTAGGTGTAGAAACCTTGTACGAGGGCTCCTGTTAGGGTCTTCAAGGTGTAGAAACCTTGTACGAGGGCTCCTGTTAGGGTCTTCTAGGTGTAGAAACCTTGTACGAGGGCTCCTGTTAGGGTCTTCAAGGTGTAGAAACCTTGTACGAGGGCTCCTGTTAGGGTCTTCAAGGTGTAGAAACCTTGTACGAGGGCTCCTGTTAGGGTCTTCAAGGTGTAGCAACCTTGTACGAGGGCTCCTGTTAGGGTCTTCTAGGTGTAGAAACCTTGTACGAGGGCTCCTGTTAGGGTCTTCTAGGTGTAGAAACCTTGTACGAGGGCTCCTGTTAGGGTCTTCAAGTTGTAGAAACCTTGTACGAGGGCTCCTGTTAGGGTCTTCAAGGTGTAGAAACCTTGTACGAGGGCTCCTGTTAGGGTCTTCAAGGTGTAGAAACCTTGTACGAGGGCTCCTGTTAGGGTCTTCAAGGTGTAGAAACCTTGTACGAGGGCTCCTGTTAGGGTCTTCTAGGTGTAGAAACCTTGTACGAGGGCTCCTGTTAGGGTCTTCTAGGTGTAGAAACCTTGTACGAGGGCTCCTGTTAGGGTCTTCAAGTTGTAGAAACCTTGTACGAGGGCTCCTGTTAGGGTCTTCAAGGTGTAGAAACCTTGTACGAGGTCTCCTGTTAGGGTCTTCTAGGTGTAGAAACCTTGTACGAGGGCTCCTGTTAGGGTCTTCAAGGTGTAGAAACCTTGTACGAGGGCTCCTGTTAGGGTCTTCAAGGTGTAGAAACCTTGTACGAGGGCTCCTGTTAGGGTCTTCAAGGTGTAGAAACCTTGTACGAGGGTCCTGTTAGGGTCTTCAAGGCGTCTCATTTTGTATGTGCGTGGCAAACAGAATTTTGACAAAATGTCCACCACTAGCATGGCTGATTTCAGAGACGTCTGATTATTGGAGAAGTACTGCTTAGGGAGCGGCCATACCAACACACACACACACACACACACACACACACACACACACACACACACACACACACACACACACACACACACACACACACACACACACACACACACACACACACACACACACACACACAAACATCACATAGACGTTCTGCTATGTCCAGAATGTTGTCAGGTGAGGTGATGTCACACTGGCCACTCCCATGTCCACCTGGACAAAAATAAATGCAATACTTTGCCATTTTGCTTCCTTTGTTGCACGCACGCACGCACGCACGCACGCACGCACGCACGCACGCACCCACGCACGCACGCACGCACGCACGCACCCACGCACGCACGCACGCACGCACGCACGCACGCACGCACGCACGCAATTGGTTTGAAAACATGACAAAAGACAACAAACCTCCCATACCTACTGGGAGGACTCTGTGCTGAACAGCAGACATGTGTGAACTGTTGTGATGAAAGAAGGTTAGCCGATGGAATACAACCACCCTAAAGACTACTATCTGAACCCAGTAGACCCCTGTTCTTGTTTCTGAATATTCACCCACCGGAACTATTCGGCCGAGTGGCAAAGAATGCATATTCGGTTGGGTTGATTTTAGGGCCGAAAACCACCATTCAAAGAACAGCAGTTATCTTAACCTACCGTTGTGTTGTGATGGTGTGATCAAACCACCAGTCAAAGAACAGCAGTTATCTTAACCTACCGTTGTGTTGTGATGGTGTGATCAAACCACCAGTCAAAGAACAGCAGTTATCTTAACCTACCGTTGTGTTGTGATGGTGTGATCAAACCACCATTCAAAGAACAGTAGTTATCTTAACCTACCGTTGTGTTGTGATGGTGTGATCAAACCACCAGTCAAAGAACAGCAGTTATCTTAACCTACCGTTGTGTTGTGATGCTGTGATCAAACCACCAGTCAAAGAACAGCAGTTATCTTAACCTACCGTTGTGTTGTGATGGTGTGATCAAACCACCAGTCAAAGAACAGCAGTTATCTTAACCTACCGTTGTGTTGTGATGGTGTGATCAAACTGTGGCTTCAAGCACGGTGGACACACATGGCTGTACGTAGCGACAGCAATGGTACAACAACCTTTACAAATAAATGATGTATAATAGTAATGGTGTTTGGTTTTGGTCCAACTGTTTCCTATATTCGGTATTTAGTTTTGGTCCAACTGTTTCCTATATTCAGTATTTGGTTTTTAACCTTTAAACACATCTTACCTACTACTTATTTAAAAAATGCTGCTATTTGTGTGTACGTGTGTGTGTGTGCGTGCGTGCGTGCGTGTGTGTGTGTGTCTCCTCCAACTGAATATACCTTTCCTACTTTCAACTGTTTTTTTATTCTATTTTGACTCTTGCCTTGTCAATGCAAGCGTGTGTTTTCTCATGCCAACAAAACTACTTTGAATGGAATTGACTCGAACTTGGATTGTGGCTTGGAATGGATAATGCAATAAGAGGAGGATTCATATTTAAACTTGGTGTTTTAAGGATTTATTTTTAGTCCTGATCTTTTGAAGAAAATGTCACAAACATTTGATATTTTACTCGTCTTAAAGATAAAGATAGCCTGATGAAGGCCGTATAGGCCGACGTGTTGCTGGTTCAACTATTAAACTATTTCACTGCATTTGAAGACAGTGTTTCCTCTATTAATTAAAGGTATATTCAGTGATTTCACTTAATTCAAATATCACCTCTTTTTTTGTTTTGTTGTGATAATCCTCCCTACTATAGAGTGTGCTGACCATATAAGGAGTTCCTCCCTGTCCCCATTTAACCCCTGGGGTCAAAAACCCTCAGGTTTAGTTTTTGGCTGGGTGGCCCAGCCTTCATCCAATCAGGATAGAGCCGGTGGCGGGCCTTTTTAGGCATTTAGCAGACGCTCTTAATCCAGAGCGACTCACATTAACCCATTTTGGGCGGGAACCCCTTTTGGTGTTTTAAACATTATGTTATAATTTAGCTATTGAAAAATAGCAGATCTACAAGCTCAGCGCGCCACCGAGTGGCGCGTCTTGGTGGTCTGGTGGTCTTGCGCAAGAATGTGGTATTTCATAATTAGTGGTATTTCATAATTAGATTATGTAATTATGACCGATATGATATCCGATCTCCGATTATCTGCCGATACTGATTGTGACCGATTCCGATAATATCTGTAGAATATTATTCTACAGAGGACCACAATGGAAACAAGCCTATAGGCTATATAGGGGCTTATTGGCCCAAAGCCTGTTAATGAAGTATTCAATCAATCAATAAATATCCAATACTCTATTCTAAGTGTCTGTTTTCACAACTGAATGAGATGAGAACACACATTAAATGTAGTTATTTATTAATTATTTATGCCGGTGAAAAACATTATGTTATAATTTAGCTATTGAAAAATAGCAGATCTACAAGCTCGTAGCGCGCCACTCGGTGGCGCGCTACGAGCTTGTAGGTCTGCTATTTTTGAAAAATTGTGAACTGTGGGCCGGGTTTTTTTCCAAGGCACCCAAATCACTGAATGCTCCTTTAAAGATGGAGTGCCGTGATTTATTTCCCTCCTAAAACATGATCATCAGGTACTATGATTATAGGAGGAAGATTTATTTATATATATATATATGATTATAGGAGGAAGATTTATTTATATATATATATATGATTATAGGAGGAAGATTTATTTATATATATATATATATGATTATAGGAGGAAGATTTATTTATATATATATATATGATTATAGGAGGAAGATTTATTTCAAAAACGTGTGCAGAAAGTGTTCAAATTATGTTTTTATGTGTGGGGGGGGACACACGATATTTCAAGCACAACTCAATACAAAAACTGTTAACTGTGGACAACACCATAAACTTTAGAATTACACTTGTTTACAATAGGGTCCATCATTTTCAATTCATCATAACATTTAGAGACGTACATCTATAAACTTCTATATAGCCAGAAACAGGAAATCATCATAAAAGGAGGTAAAAAATAACATACATTGAGGGGAAAAGGGGCGGGGGAGGGGGGGGGGGGATTCAGATTTTACGAGGGCCAGTTTCAAATTGCAGCCATCCGTAGGTGCCCTTTGAGAGCAGTTTTGAAGGAGTCAAGGGATTCACATGTCTTAATGACTGTTGGTGTTGGTGGGGCGTTCTACATTTTGGTGGCATAGGAGCGAAATTAATTTAGTCCCTTGTTTGTGCCGAATCTGGGTTGCACATGGTTTGTTGAACTCCCTGAGTTTGTTGAACTCCCTCTGGTGTTGTGGGTGTGGATTTCGTTGACATTAAGGAAGTATTTAGCCGGGTACATGGGTATCTTGGTGCTGTATCGGATCTTGTGGACCAGACCCATTGCAAGATGCTGTACTCTGTTGACTGTCCTAAGCCATTCTAGCCTGTCAAAGTGGTCAGGGGTGAGGTGGGTTCGGGGAGTGAGGCCAAGTAGTAGCCTGACCAGTTTGTTTTGGGAAGTCTGGAGCCTCGTTCTAAGGGCCTTTGAGGTGCTGTGGTACCAAGAGGTGCATGCATAGTCGAATAAACCTTGTACGAGGGCTCCTGTTAGGGTCTTCAAGGTGTAGAAACCTTGTACGAGGGCTCCTGTTAGGGTCTTCAATGTGTAGAAACCTTGTACGAGGGCTCCTGTTAGGGTCTTCTAGGTGTAGAAACATTGTACGAGGGCTCCTGTTAGGGTCTTCTAGGTGTAGAAACCTTGTACGAGGGCTCCTGTTAGGGTCTTCAAGGTGTAGAAACCTTGTACGAGGGCTCCTGTTAGGGTCTTCAAGGTGTAGAAACCTTGTACGAGGGCTCCTGTTAGGGTCTTCAAGGTGTAGAAACCTTGTACGAGGGCTCCTGTTAGGGTCTTCTAGGTGTAGAAACCTTGTACGAGGGCTCCTGTTAGGGTCTTCAAGGTGTAGAAACCTTGTACGAGGGCTCCTGTTAGGGTCTTCAAGGTGTAGAAACCTTGTACGAGGGCTCCTGTTAGGGTCTTCTAGGTGTAGAAACCTTGTACGAGGGCTCCTGTTAGGGTCTTCAAGGTGTAGAAACCTTGTACGAGGGCTCCTGTTAGGGTCTTCAAGGTGTAGAAACCTTGTACGAGGGCTCCTGTTAGGGTCTTCAAGGTGTAGAAACCTTGTACGAGGGCTCCTGTTAGGGTCTTCAAGGTGTAGAAACCTTGTACGAGGGCTCCTGTTAGGGTCTTCTAGGTGTAGAAACCTTGTACGAGGGCTCCTGTTAGGGTCTTCAAGGTGTAGAAACCTTGTACGAGGGCTCCTGTTAGGGTCTTCAAGGTGTAGAAACCTTGTACGAGGGCTCCTGTTAGGGTCTTCTAGGTGTAGAAACCTTGTACGAGGGCTCCTGTTAGGGTCTTCAAGGTGTAGAAACCTTGTACGAGGGCTCCTGTTAGGGTCTTCAAGGTGTAGAAACCTTGTACGAGGGCTCCTGTTAGGGTCTTCAAGGTGTAGAAACCTTGTACGAGGGCTCCTGTTAGGGCCTTCTAGGTGTAGAAACCTTGTACGAGGGCTCCTGTTAGGGTCTTCAAGGTGTAGAAACCTTGTACGAGGGCTCCTGTTAGGGTCTTCAAGGTGTAGAAACCTTGTACGAGGGCTCCTGTTAGGGTCTTCAAGGTGTAGAAACCTTGTACGAGGGCTCCTGTTAGGGTCTTCAAGGTGTATAAACCTTGTACGAGGGCTCCTGTTAGGGTCTTCTAGGTGTAGAAACCTTGTACGAGGGCTCCTGTTAGGGTCTTCAAGGTGTAGAAACCTTGTATGAGGGCTCCTGTTAGGGTCTTCTAGGTGTAGAAACCTTGTACGAGGGCTCCTGTTAGGGTCTTCTAGGTGTAGAAACCTTGTACGAGGGCTCCTGTTAGGGTCTTCAAGGTGTAGAAACCTTGTACGAGGGCTCCTGTTAGGGTCTTCAAGGTGTAGAAACCTTGTACGAGGGCTCCTGTTAGGGTCTTCTAGGTGTAGAAACCTTGTACGAGGGCTCCTATTAGGGTCTTCAAGGTGTAGAAACCTTGTACGAGGGCTCCTGTTAGGGTCTTCAAGGTGTAGAAACCTTGTACGAGGGCTCCTGTTAGGGTCTTCTAGGTGTAGAAACCTTGTACGAGGGCTCCTGTTAGGGTCTTCAAGGTGTAGAAACCTTGTACGAGGGCTCCTGTTAGGGTCTTCTAGGTGTAGAAACCTTGTACGAGGGCTCCTGTTAGGGTCTTCAAGGTGTAGAAACCTTGTACGAGGGCTCCTGTTAGGGTCTTCAAGGTGTAGAAACCTTGTACGAGGGCTCCTGTTAGGGTCTTCAAGGTGTAGAAACCTTGTACGAGGGCTCCTGTTAGGGTCTTCTAGGTGTAGAAACCTTGTACGAGGGCTCCTGTTAGGGTCTTCAAGGTGTAGAAACCTTGTACGAGGGCTCCTGTTAGGGTCTTCAAGGTGTAGAAACCTTGTACGAGGGCTCCTGTTAGGGTCTTCAAGGTGTAGAAACCTTGTACGAGGGCTCCTGTTAGGGTCTTCTAGGTGTAGAAACCTTGTACGAGGGCTCCTGTTAGGGTCTTCAAGGTGTAGAAACCTTGTACGAGGGCTCCTGTTAGGGTCTTCTAGGTGTAGAAACCTTGTACGAGGGCTCCTGTCTTCTAGGTGTAGAAATCTTGTACGAGGGCTCCTGTTAGGGTCTTCAAGGTGTAGAAACCTTGTACGAGGGCTCCTGTTAGGGTCTTCAAGGTGTAGAAACCTTGTACGAGGGCTCCTGTTAGGGTCTTCAAGGTGTAGAAACCTTGTACGAGGGCTCCTGTTAGGGTCTTCAAGGTGTAGAAACCTTGTACGAGGGCTCCTGTTAGGGTCTTCAAGGTGTAGAAACCTTGTACGAGGGCTCCTGTTAGGGTCTTCAAGGTGTAGAAACCTTGTACGAGGGCTCCTGTTAGGGTCTTCTAGGTGTAGAAACCTTGTACGAGGGCTCCTGTTAGGGTCTTCTAGGTGTAGAAACCTTGTACGAGGGCTCCTGTTAGGGTCTTCAAGGTGTAGAAACCTTGTACGAGGGCTCCTGTTAGGGTCTTCAAGGTGTAGAAACCTTGTACGAGGGCTCCTGTTAGGGTCTTCTAGGTGTAGAAACCTTGTACGAGGGCTCCTGTTAGGGTCTTCAAGGTGTAGAAACCTTGTACGAGGGCTCCTGTTAGGGTCTTCTAGGTGTAGAAACCTTGTACGAGGGCTCCTGTTAGGGTCTTCAAGGTGTAGAAACCTTGTACGAGGGCTCCTGTTAGGGTCTTCAATGTGTAGAAACCTTGTACGAGGGCTCCTGTTAGGGTCTTCAAGGTGTAGCAACCTTGTACGAGGGCTCCTGTTAGGGTCTTCTAGGTGTAGAAACCTTGTACGAGGGCTCCTGTTAGGGTCTTCTAGGTGTAGAAACCTTGTACGAGGGCTCCTGTTAGGGTCTTCAAGTTGTAGAAACCTTGTACGAGGGCTCCTGTTAGGGTCTTCAAGGTGTAGAAACCTTGTACGAGGGCTCCTGTTAGGGTCTTCAAGGTGTAGAAACCTTGTACGAGGGCTCCTGTTAGGGTCTTCAAGGTGTAGAAACCTTGTACGAGGGCTCCTGTTAGGGTCTTCTAGGTGTAGAAACCTTGTACGAGGGCTCCTGTTAGGGTCTTCTAGGTGTAGAAACCTTGTACGAGGGCTCCTGTTAGGGTCTTCAAGTTGTAGAAACCTTGTACGAGGGCTCCTGTTAGGGTCTTCAAGGTGTAGAAACCTTGTACGAGGTCTCCTGTTAGGGTCTTCTAGGTGTAGAAACCTTGTACGAGGGCTCCTGTTAGGGTCTTCAAGGTGTAGAAACCTTGTACGAGGGCTCCTGTTAGGGTCTGCAAGGTGTAGAAACCTTGTACGAGGGCTCCTGTTAGGGTCTTCAAGGTGTAGAAACCTTGTACGAGGGTCCTGTTAGGGTCTTCAAGGCGTCTCATTTTGTATGTGCGTGGCAAACAGAATTTTGACAAAATGTCCACCACTAGCATGGCTGATTTCAGAGACGTCTGATTATTGGAGAAGTACTGCTTAGGGAGCGGCCATACCAGCACACACACACACACACACACACACACACACACACACACACACACACACACACACAAACATCACATAGACGTTCTGCTATGTCCAGAATGTTGTCAGGTGAGGTGATGTCACACTGGCCACTCCCATGTCCACCTGGACAAAAATAAATGCAATACTTTGCCATTTTGCTTCCTTTGTTGCACGCACGCACGCACGCACGCACGCACGCACGCACCCACGCACCCACGCACGCACGCACGCACGCACGCACGCACGCACGCACGCACGCACGCACGCACGCACGCACGCACGCACGCACGCAGTTGGTTTGAAAACATGACAAAAGACAACAAACCTCCCATACCTACTGGGAGGACTCTAACCTACTGGGAGGACTCTGTGCTGAACAGCAGACATGTGTGAACTGTTGTGATGAAAGAAGGTTAGCCGATGGAATACAACCACCCTAAAGACTACTATCTGAACCCAGTAGACCCCTGTTCTTGTTTCTGAATATTCACCCACCGGAACTATTCGGCCGAGTGGCAAAGAATGCATATTCGGTTGGGTTGATTTTAGGGCCGAAAACCACCATTCAAAGAACAGCAGTTATCTTAACCTACCGTTGTGTTGTGATGGTGTGATCAAACCACCAGTCAAAGAACAGCAGTTATCTTAACCTACCGTTGTGTTGTGATGGTGTGATCAAACCACCAGTCAAAGAACAGCAGTTATCTTAACCTACCGTTGTGTTGTGATGGTGTGATCAAACCACCAGTCAAAGAACAGCAGTTATCTTAACCTACCGTTGTGTTGTGATGGTGTGATCAAACCACCAGTCAAAGAACAGCAGTTATCTTAACCTACCGTTGTGTTGTGATGGTGTGATCAAACCACCAGTCAAAGAACAGCAGTTATCTTAACCTACCGTTGTGTTGTGATGCTGTGATCAAACCACCAGTCAAAGAACAGCAGTTATCTTAACCTACCGTTGTGTTGTGATGCTGTGATCAAACTGTGGCTTCAAGCACGGTGGACACACATGCCTGTACGTAGCGACAGCAATGGTACAACAACCTTTACAAATAAAGGATGTTTAATAGTAATGGTGTTTGGTTTTGGTCCAACTGTTTCCTATATTCGGTATTTGGTTTTGGTCCAACTGTTTCCTATATTTGGTATTTAGTTTAGGTCCAACTGTTTCCTATATTCAGTATTTGGTTTTTAACCTTTAAACACATCTTACCTACTACTTATTTAAAAAATGCTGCTATGTGTGTGTGTGTGTGTGCGTGCGTGCGTGCGTGCGTGCGTGTGTGTGTCTCCTCCAACTGAATATACTTTTCCCACTTTCAACTGTTTTTTGAGTGGTGTAAACCACTCCTACAACTGGCTTTGTTAGTTTACGTGTCTGTCTGTCTGTCTGTCTGTCTGTCCGTACCAAAAACATTAGCATGGTTGCTATGGTCACCCAGTTCACACGGGTGTGATTTCATTACGTCAGACATTACGTCAGACCACAGCTGATCAGTCTATATAAGACCTTACACCACTCAGTTCACACGGGTGTGTTTTTTTATTCTATTTTGACTCTTGCCTTGTCAATGCAAGCGTGTGTTTTCTCATGCCAACAAAACTACTTTGAATGGAATTGACTCGAACTTGGATTGTGGCTTGGAATGGATAATGCAATAAGAGGAGGATTCATATTTAAACTTGGTGTTTTAAGGATTTATTTTTAGTCCTGATCTTTTGAAGAAAATGTCACAAACATTTGATATTTTACTCGTCTTAAAGATAAAGATAGCCTGATGAAGGCCGTATAGGCCGACGTGTTGCTGGTTCAACTATTAAACTATTTCACTGCATTTGAAGACAGTGTTTCCTCTATTAATTAAAGGTATATTCAGTGATTTCACTTAATTCAAATATCACCTCTTTTTTTGTTTTGTTGTGATAATCCTCCCTACTATAGAGTGTGCTGACCATATAAGGAGTTCCTCCCTGTCCCCATTTAACCCCTGGGGTCAAAAACCCTCAGGTTTAGTTTTTGGCTGGGTGGCCCAGCCTTCATCCAATCAGGATAGAGCCGGTGGCGGGCCTTTTTAGGCATTTAGCAGACGCTCTTAATCCAGAGCGACTCACATTAACCCATTTTGGGCGGGAACCCCTTTTGGTGTTTTAAACATTATGTTATAATTTAGCTATTGAAAAATAGCAGATCTACAAGCTCAGCGCGCCACCGAGTGGCGCGTCTTGGTGGTCTGGTGGTCTTGCGCAAGAATGTGGTATTTCATAATTAGTGGTATTTCATAATTAGATTATGTAATTATGACCGATATGATATCCGATCTCCGATTATCTGCCGATACTGATTGTGACCGATTCCGATAATATCTGTAGAATATTATTCTACAGAGGACCACAATGGAAACAAGCCTATAGGCTATATAGGGGCTTATTGGCCCAAAGCCTGTTAATGAAGTATTCAATCAATCAATAAATATCCAATACTCTATTCTAAGTGTCTGTTTTCACAACTGAATGAGATGAGAACACACATTAAATGTAGTTATTTATTAATTATTTATGCCGGTGAAAAACATTATGTTATAATTTAGCTATTGAAAAATAGCAGATCTACAAGCTCGTAGCGCGCCACTCGGTGGCGCGCTACGAGCTTGTAGGTCTGCTATTTTTGAAAAATTGTGAACTGTGGGCCGGGTTTTTTTCCAAGGCACCCAAATCACTGAATGCTCCTTTAAAGATGGAGTGCCGTGATTTATTTCCCTCCTAAAACATGATCATCAGGTACTATGATTATAGGAGGAAGATTTATTTATATATATATATATGATTATAGGAGGAAGATTTATTTATATATATATATATGATTATAGGAGGAAGATTTATTTATATATATATATATATGATTATAGGAGGAAGATTTATTTATATATACAGTATATATATGATTATAGGAGGAAGATTTATTTCAAAAACGTGTGCAGAAAGTGTTCAAATTATGTTTTTATGTGTGGGGGGGGACACACGATATTTCAAGCACAACTCAATACAAAAACTGTTAACTGTGGACAACACCATAAACTTTAGAATTACACTTGTTTACAATAGGGTCCATCATTTTCAATTCATCATAACATTTAGAGACGTACATCTATAAACTTCTATATAGCCAGAAACAGGAAATCATCATAAAAGGAGGTAAAAAATAACATACATTGAGGGGAAAAGGGGCGGGGGAGGGGGGGGGGGGGATTCAGATTTTACGAGGGCCAGTTTCAAATTGCAGCCATCCGTAGGTGCCCTTTGAGAGCAGTTTTGAAGGAGTCAAGGGATTCACATGTCTTAATGACTGTTGGTGTTGGTGGGGCGTTCTACATTTTGGTGGCATAGGAGCGAAATTAATTTAGTCCCTTGTTTGTGCCGAATCTGGGTTGCACATGGTTTGTTGAACTCCCTGAGTTTGTTGAACTCCCTCTGGTGTTGTGGGTGTGGATTTCGTTGACATTAAGGAAGTATTTAGCCGGGTACATGGGTATCTTGGTGCTGTATCGGATCTTGTGGACCAGACCCATTGCAAGATGCTGTACTCTGTTGACTGTCCTAAGCCATTCTAGCCTGTCAAAGTGGTCAGGGGTGAGGTGGGTTCGGGGAGTGAGGCCAAGTAGTAGCCTGACCAGTTTGTTTTGGGAAGTCTGGAGCCTCGTTCTAAGGGCCTTTGAGGTGCTGTGGTACCAAGAGGTGCATGCATAGTCGAATAAACCTTGTACGAGGGCTCCTGTTAGGGTCTTCAAGGTGTAGAAACCTTGTACGAGGGCTCCTGTTAGGGTCTTCAATGTGTAGAAACCTTGTACGAGGGCTCCTGTTAGGGTCTTCTAGGTGTAGAAACATTGTACGAGGGCTCCTGTTAGGGTCTTCTAGGTGTAGAAACCTTGTACGAGGGCTCCTGTTAGGGTCTTCAAGGTGTAGAAACCTTGTACGAGGGCTCCTGTTAGGGTCTTCAAGGTGTAGAAACCTTGTACGAGGGCTCCTGTTAGGGTCTTCAAGGTGTAGAAACCTTGTACGAGGGCTCCTGTTAGGGTCTTCTAGGTGTAGAAACCTTGTACGAGGGCTCCTGTTAGGGTCTTCAAGGTGTAGAAACCTTGTACGAGGGCTCCTGTTAGGGTCTTCAAGGTGTAGAAACCTTGTACGAGGGCTCCTGTTAGGGTCTTCTAGGTGTAGAAACCTTGTACGAGGGCTCCTGTTAGGGTCTTCAAGGTGTAGAAACCTTGTACGAGGGCTCCTGTTAGGGTCTTCAAGGTGTAGAAACCTTGTACGAGGGCTCCTGTTAGGGTCTTCAAGGTGTAGAAACCTTGTACGAGGGCTCCTGTTAGGGTCTTCAAGGTGTAGAAACCTTGTACGAGGGCTCCTGTTAGGGTCTTCTAGGTGTAGAAACCTTGTACGAGGGCTCCTGTTAGGGTCTTCAAGGTGTAGAAACCTTGTACGAGGGCTCCTGTTAGGGTCTTCAAGGCGTCTCATTCTGTGCCAGAATGTTGACAAAATGTCCACCACTAGCATGGCTGATTTCAGAGACGTCTGATTATTGGAGAAGTACTGCTTAGGGAGCGGTCATACCAGCACACACACACACACACACACACACACACACACACACACACACACACACACACACACACACACACACACACACACACACACACACACACACACACACACACACATCACATAGACTATGTCCAGAATGTTGTCAGGTGAGGTGATGTCACACTGTGGCCACTCCCATTTCCACCTGGACAAAAATAAATGCAATGCACGCACGCACGCACTCACGCACGCACAGAGCAAAGGCCTGCCTGCCTGCCTGCCTGCCTGTCTGCCTGCCTGCCTGCCTGCCTGTCTGCCTGCCTGCCTGCCTGCCTGCCTGCCTGCCTGCCTGCCTGCCTGCCTGCCTGCCTGCCTGCCTGCCTGTCTGGATATGGAATGAACAAATGTCAAATGGCACGGAAGCTCCAGAGCTCTTTATGTCTGTGTGGATATCAATGGAATAACATCATTATTTAAACATGGTTTTATGAAGCTCTGTTCTTTATGTCTGTGTGGATATCAATGGAATAACGTATTTGTGATTTGATTTAAAGGTGGTTTTATGAAGAACACCACTGTGTAGGCCTGTTTCCAGGCCTGCTGTGTATTCATCTTCAATCCATCAGAACATTTTTAAACAAACGATAAACTATCTGCTGTCGGGAAGAAACCAAACTCCAAAATGTTACGTTGTGCATATTCATATTCATATTCATAAACACTGAAAGCAAATTTGAATCATTTAGACCAAGGGGTTAATAACTAAAAATCACACCCGTGTGAAGTGAGGGGGGCTAATATATCAAAGCAGTGGCGTCGACTGTGGGAGTAGCTGAAGCACCCCCACACACAGTAGAACCCAATAGATCACCCCTTCACCCCCTGGAGCACCCCCCCCCCCCCACACAGTAGAACCCAATAGATCACCCCTTCACCACCTGGAGCACCCCCCCCCCCCACACAGTAGAACCCAATAGATCACCCCTTCACCCCCTGGAGCACCCCCCCCCCCACACACAGTAGAACCCAATAGATCACCCCTTCACCACCTGGAGCACCCCCCCCCCCCACAGTAGAACCCAATAGATCACCCCTTCACCCCCTGGAGCACCCCCCCCCCCACACACAAGTAGAACCCAATAGATCACCCCTTCACCACCTGGAGCACCCCCCCCCCCCACAGTAGAACCCAATAGATCACCCCTTCACCCCCTGGAGCACCCCCCCCCCCACACACAGTAGAACCCAATAGATCACCCCTTCACCACCTGGAGCACCCCCCCCCCCCCCACACAGTAGAACCCAATAGATCACCCCTTCACCACCTGGAGCACCCCCCCCCTCCCCACAGTAGAACCCAATAGATCACCCCTTCACCCCCTGGAGCACCCCCCCCCCCCCCACACAGTAGAACCCAATAGATCACCCCTTCACCACCTGGAGCACCCCCCCCCCCCCCCACAGTAGAACCCAATAGATCACCCCTTCACCCCCTGGAGCACCCCCCCCCACACACACAATAGAACCCAATAGATCACCCCTTCACCCCCTGGAGCACCACCCCCCCCCCCCCCCCCCCCCCCACACACACACACACACAGTAGAACCCAATAGGACACAGTGGGCCTAAACACCCCTCTGGGCCCCGGCCCCAACGGGCCTGGGCCCAACAGGCCCGTTGGATAATCCTCCCCTGCGTTCACCCCCTGAAGCACCCCTCCCCCTGGTCCCCCATTTTGCCACTAGGCACACAGCTCTCACACGTTACATTAAACCTGTGCACAAAAACTGGCCTAAGTTTTTTGGACTGCTCTTTTCTGTCGACATAGCAGATCTACAAGCTCACAACAACACGTTGTGAGCTTGTCTGCCAAATGCCTAAATTGTAGATCAGCATTTTTTGGCTCCCAACAACACGTCTGACTGTCTGCCTTAATGTGGTCCATGTGCACCATCTATTGGACACAGTGTAAAACTACACCACTTGATGTGTGTTTTTGTCTGATGTAGTGTTTCAGCAGTAGAGCGACCACGTGGTTAGCTTTGACACGATTTAATGGAAGCTACAATAATTGTAGCTTCCATTAAATGATAAATGACTACATTATAAATTATTTATAATGTAGTCATTTATCATTTAATGGAAGCTACAATTTATAATGATGTCATTTATCATTTAATGGAAACTACAATTTATATTGTAGTCATTTATCATTTAATGGAAACTACAATTTATAATGATGTAATTTATCATTTAATGGAAACTACAATTTATAATGTAGTCATTTATCATTTAATGGAAGCTACAATTTATAATGTAGTCATTTATCATTTAATGGAAGCTACAATTTATAATGATGTCATTTATCATTTAATGGAAACTACAATTTATAATGATGTCATTTATCATTTAATGGAAACTACAATTTATAATGTAGTCATTTATCATTTAATGGAAGCTACAATTTATAATGTAGTCATTTATCAGCCGATCTTAATCCAGAACGATACAGTAAGCAATACCAATTTCTTGGGCGGCTGTGGCTCAGGAGGTAGAGCAGGTCGTCCAATGATCCCTGGGTCGGCGGTTCGAATCCCGGCTCCTCCTCTCCACATGTCGAAGTGTCCTTGGGCAAGACACTGAACCCTACATTGCCTCCATTGAGTTGGTCGGTGTGAGCTCGCCACCGTCGGTGTGTGAATGTGGGAAGTGAGGACGCTGGCGTCGACTGTTCGCCGCTTCACCTCCCAATGTATGAATGAATGAACCATTGTAAAGCGCTTTGAGCACTTGGAAAAGCGCTATAAAAATGCAATTCATTATACAAATGCAATTCATTAATTCATTAAAGTACGTAGAAATAGTCAACTAGGATCAATATAGGTAAGCTAAGAACCTAACATCTGTCTAAGTATGTACGTAAGTATATACACTCTACAATGCTATGTCTAGAGCAGTGTTACAATATATAGAGCTGTTTAACACTGTTACTGAACACACTATATCAATGATTACTGTCACAATAGAGCTATTTAACACTGTTAGTGAACACACTATAGCAATGATTACTGTCACAATATAGAGCTATTTAACACTCTTACTGAACACACACTATAGCAATGATTACTGTCACAATATAGAGCTATTTAACACTGTTACCGAACACACTCTATAGCAATGATTACTGTCACAATATAGAGCTGTTTAACACTGTTACTGAACACACTCTATAGCAATGATTACTGTCACAATATAGAGCTATTTAACACTGTTACAGTGTTAAATAGCTCGATATTGTAACAGTAATCATTGCTATAGAGTGTGTTCAGTAACAGTGCTGTGTTTAGACACAAGTCAGGTGTCAGACACAAGGCAAATGTCTTGAATGCATATAAGGTCATATGTCGACCCCGCCCGCTCACCTCCGCCCCACCCCCTCCTGGTGCAGCGGCCATCTTGGATCCTAAAACACAATATAAACAAAGGGAGAGAGGTGGGGCCAAGAAAGGCCCTTATTAGAGAATGTAAAGACTTTTTGCCAAGCATGGCATTGTAGACAAAATCGTATCCAACAAAAACAGTGCATATTTTAGTTTTGGGTCTAAATCTCATCAAATGGTGGTCCGTGTCTCAAATTCCGACTAAAATCTAGTCGGAATTTGAGACACGGACCACCATTTGGTTTTCAATTGTCATTTACTGACTGACGGGCCTTCATGTGAAAAGGGTTGAAAACCACTGCTGTGCATGCACACAGTTAAGTGTTGTTGTTGTTGTCGTTGTTGTTGTTGTCGTCTGTCTGTCACCATGTGAAGCAGCAGAAGAAGCAGCAGAAGAAGCAGAAGAAGAAGCAGCAACGACGACATCAAGATGGGGAGGTGCAGATCACGGGGGTGGAAACGTCACAAGGTCTGTTTATTTACACACCAAACTAACTGAAGTTAGGGTTTAAATACATTGTAGAAATTCACTGTAAGAACGAAGACGGCAGCCATTAGTATTGGTGGTGAATTCAGAGATCAGTTGTTAATCAAATATTGCATATTGTATCTGAAGTTGTTATATTTTACCTAAATATTTTGCTGTCAAATAAATGTATGAAGATTATGAAATATACATGGCAACTAGAATACATGGCAACTAGAACACACACACACACACACACACACACACACACACACACACACACACACACACACACACACACACACACACACACACACACACACACACACACACACAATTTTAGGCCACCTTTTCTAGGCCCTTCCCCTCTTGGGGTGAGCAGTGTGGCCCCTAAATAGGGCTGCTCAAACACACAGGGGTCTGCCGAAAACAGCTTCCACTCAATCCCCGCTGTTAGCGACCAGTACCCTGTGTTGCTGACGTGCAGGGTTCTTAGCTAAGAGCTTCCAGGTCATTCAGGTCATTCAGGGTTCTTAGCTAAGAGCTTCCAGGTCATTCAGGTCATTCAGGGTTCTTAGCTAAGAGCTTCCAGGTCATTCGTACCTGCTCCCGTCACCAGAACCCCAACGCCGCCAGACTTCAACGCGTCGTAAGGTCCAGGTACTGTTCACCTGCGCAAGGACGTTTTTAAGTGCCATAGGGGGTGCGTCCTTCCCAGTAGCACTATCTTCACCACGATGGGGTAAACCCGATGGCGTGGGTGAGCGCATGACGACCAGTCCCCCATCATGGCTGCAGGAGGCTGCCGGGTCCATCATGGCTGCAGGAGGCTGCCGGGTCCATCATGGCTGCAGGAGGCTGCCGGGTCCTTGGTCTTTCAAGGCCCTGTTGCGCACCGCCAGCACATTGCTTTTCTGTCAGGGTGTGCTCCCTTAGCCTTTGCCTAATAAGCTTACCCACAAGGCAGTGGAGCTATTTACCCTAGCTGGGGCAGGGTTGACGGGCGTCAGGGCGTGTCCACATGGTGGGCCTATACGCCGCGTCTCTGGGGCCCACTGCTGCTCCGAGATCCCCTCCAGCTTAGCCTGGGTCCGCAGAGACCCAGTTACCATGCGTGGCCACGGGGAGGCGCTACAGGAGTCTTGGTGGTGGAGAGGCTATGTACCAGCAGGAGGAGACTTACACACTCGGCTCCTCTTTTCTCCCCCCAAGGGGGGCTAGCTGGCGGCGGCAGCTCTAAGCAGAGTAGCAGGCAGAAAGCAGCATGCAACATGCACTATCTACAAACATCTCTATGCTACTATACTGCCGCACTAGACACGTCACACACACCCTGTGTGAATTCCGTACTGTTCCCATAGTATGTGCACTGATTGAATTAACTCCATTCAAGTGACTAGAAATATGATCATTGTGTCTTTCATTGTGAACACAGCTTTAGAGAACAAAGCTGAGATGTTAACATCCTCTCTCCGTTTGCCCCAGGAACCAACCATGGATTTACATGAGGAACACATCTTGAAGACTCTGAAGGAGCTGAAAGCCAGGGAGTTCGAGGACTTCAAGGTTCACTTGCAACACCCTGATATCTTTGAAGGCCTCGTTCCTCTCCCACCGCTTCCAACCCCAGACGTTCTAATCCCACAGTGCTTCCTTGAGAAGAATACCAAGAAGGGCATCGCTCATCTGATGGTGTTGAGCTACCCCAGTCATGCTCCTCAGATCATGGTGAATGTTCTGAAGAAGATCCACAGGAATGATCTACTGCACAGGTTTCCACACATGGTCAAAGGTAGGTGAACCTCATACGGTATATCCCTGGTCAAAGGTAGGTGAACCTCATACGGTATATCGCTGGTCAAAGGAGGAATTATTTCATGGTGTCTTACATGGGAGACGGTTCAAAGGGGAGATTGTGTGCTCATCTAGTGCATGTGCTTAGACACTTCAAAGGGAAGATTGTGTGCTCATCTAGTGCATGTGTTTAGACACTTCAAAGGGGAGATTGTGTTTAGACAGCAAGGAAAGAATCAAATATAATGTTTGCTTTCTGGAAACATTTGAACTTGAGTACTCGCTTGACCTACTAGTACATTATTCTTGTGTTTGAATATACTGTATCTTCATTCCAATTGTTAGAAGAACCTTTATTATCTCATTATTTTAGTTGTTTGACATTGTTTTACTCATTTGAGTGCATGACTGGTTGTGCTGCAATAACAGTTAATTACCTGCTAAATACTAATGTAATCAACTTAACATCGGTTTAATAGCAGAATAGTTAATTACAGCAGGTTTCTTATACAATGCTGTTGTCTTTTCTAACTCAACAATAGCTGTGACATCAGACCAGCATGAAGCTACAGGCGCTGACCCAACAATGTCAAGTTCAACGTCAACAAGTGGAGGAGTCTCTAAAGCTGAAGGTGAGCTGAAACTATGAATAGATGTCTTCAATAAACTGATTAACCATTGAACCCCAGCTTCCCTATTCTGAGGAGAACATTATCCACAAATAGCAGATTTACAAGTTCACAACACATTACAATGTGTTCTCTAAAGCAATTATTACTGTCACAATATAGATCTGTTTAACACTGTTACTGAACACACTCTATATCAATGATTACTGTCACAATATAGAGCTGTTTAACACTGTTACTGAACACACTCTATATCAATGATTACTGTCACAATATAGAGCTGTTTAACACTGTTACTGAACACACTCTATAGCAATGATTACTGTCACAATATAGAGCTGTTTAACACTGTTACTGAACACACTCTATAGCACACAATATAGATCTGTTTAACACTGTTACTGAACACACTCTATAGCAATGATTACTGTCACAATATAGAGCTATTTAACACTGTTACTGAACACACTCTATATCAATGATTAGTGTCACAATATAGAGCTATTTAACACTGTTACTGAACACACTCTATAGCAATGATTACTGTCACAATATAGAGCTGTTTAACACTGTTACTGAACACACTCTATATCAATGATTACTGTCACAATATAGAGCTATTTAACACTGTTACTGAACACACTATAGCAATGATTACTGTCACAATATAGAGCTGTTTAACACTGTTACTGAACACACTCTATAGCAATGATTACTGTCACAATATAGAGCTATTTAACACTGTTACTGAACACACTCTATAGCAATGCTTACTGTCACAATATAGAGCTGTTTAACACTGTTACTGAACACACACTCTATAGCAATGATTACTGTCACAATATAGAGCTATTTAACACTGTTAAACAGCAGGTTTCTTATACAATGCTGTTGTCTTTTCTAACTCAACAATAGCTGTGACATCAGACCAGCATGAAGCTACAGGCGGTGACCCAACAATGTCAAGTTCAACGTCAACAAGTGGAGGAGTCTCTAAAGCTGAAGGTGAGCTGAAACTATGAATAGATGTCTTCAATAAACTGATTAACCATTGAACCCCAGCTTCCCTATTCTGAGGAGAACATTATCCACAAATAGCAGATTTACACGTTCACAACACATTACAATGTGTCATGGTGTTCTCTATATCAATGATTACTGTCACAATATAGAGCTATTTAACACTGTTACTGAACACACTCTATAGCAATTACTGTCACAATATAGAGCTATTTAACACTGTTACTGAACACACTCTATACCAATGATTACTGTCACAATATAGAGCTATTTAACACTGTTACTGAACACACTCTATAGCAATTACTGTCACAATATAGAGCTGTTTAACACTGTTACTGAACACACTCTATAGCAATGATTACTGTCACAATATAGAGCTGTTTAACACTGTTACTGAACACACTCTATAGCAATGATTACTGTCACAATATAGAGCTATTTAACACTGTTACTGAACACACTATAGCAATGATTACTGTCACAATATAGAGCTATTTAACACTGTTACTGAACACACACACTATAGCAATGATTAATGTCACAATATAGAGCTATTTAACACTGTTACTGAACACACACTCTATAGCAATGATTACTTTCACAATATAGAGCTATTTAACACTGTTACTGAACACACACACTATAGCAATGATTACTGTCACAATATAGAGCTATTTAACACTGTTACTGAACACACACACACTATAGCAATGATTACTGTCACAATATAGAGCTGTTTAACACTGTTACTGAACACACTCTATAGCAATGATTACTGTCACAATATAGAGCTGTTTAACACTGTTACTGAACACACTCTATAGCAATGATTACTGTCACAATATAGAGCTGTTTAACACTGTTACTGAACACACTCTATAGCACACAATATAGATCTGTTTAACACTGTTACTGAACACACTCTATAGCAATGATTACTGTCACAATATAGAGCTGTTTAACACTGTTACTGAACACACTCTATAGCAATGATTAGTGTCACAATATAGAGCTATTTAACACTGTTACTGAACACACACTCTAGCAAGCAAGCTCTCACATAGGCCTATACAATAAAACAACAACACAAAGGGCTTGGAGAAGGGCTACAAGTAGGTTCCAATTATACACCAGAACAAATAATTTTAGCCTAATTATTGTAGCCAACAGAACAAACAAACAAACATATATACTGTCATGTCATGGAAACACGATCGCGTCGCACCAACAACACAACGAACACAATGAGAATCTCCACGGCGGGAGGAAAGTAGAAGAAAAAGAAAAGACTACGCTATATGCACCACCATTAATCACCAAAACAATAGTTGAGCATTTAGGCCTAGTGTCTTTTATATGTCGCCATCTCCACGGCAGGAGGAATATGAGTAAAGTCTACGGGCACCAACCAAAAACAAGTCTATAGTGTATTTATGTCGGGATGAAAAGGGGGGGGGGGGGTGGGTCTGCGCGTCTGTCTCTCTCCCTCCAAATGTCGGCACACGTCATATGCTCTTTAGAGCGCGCATGCTTATTTAAGCCTTTCGTGAAAGTAGTGTCAACACTGCCACTACATGCTGCACGGAATTTCCTGCATGGGAAACAAAATGCAGCATCTGTCTCTGGAATACAGCGTGTATTCAGCCCGTCCCTGCCCTGAAACCATGCACTCACAAATGAGCGTTTTTTGTCACTATAAAGGCTACTTGGGTATTTGTCCCGTTTCACCTGATTTGGTGTGCCAGAACCAAGATCCTCTGGTGGAGAAGCATGCGGTGGTGGTGGAGGTCCGAAAGTTGAGCTGCTGCGACCGGCTGTGGAAGTTGCTGCAGCTGGAGTAACGCTATCAGACACTCGCGAACCCCCAGTAATGTGATCCGATGCCCGTTGCGCATTTAGTAGTGCTCGGTGCTCAAACAACTCCCCGCAATATTAACAACAACAGGCGACGTGGCGGTGGTTTCAGTACCGTCTTCTTTGTAATAATCAGTCTGCCTTTCTGAAGGTGCTGGTGGGTTAGAGTTTGGTGTTTTGGCTTTGAGCCAGTTCCTTATATCCATGATTAAATTTGACCGGTTTGGCTTTGTTTTCACTGTGACTGAAGTCTGAAAACATTTGAATTGACCCGCCCCACACACATGTAATGACGTAGCGTTTGGTGCGCTGCATCAAAACGAATATATAGAGCACAATATAGAGCTATTTAACACTGTTACTGAACACACTCTATAGCAATGATTACTGTCACAATATAGAGCTATTTAACACTGTTACTGAACACACTCTATAGCAATGATTACTGTCACAATATAGAGCTATTTAACACTGTTACTGAACACACACACACACACTATAGCAATGATTACTGTCACAATATAGAGCTATTTAACACGGTTACTGAACACACTCTATAGCAATGATTACTGTCACAATATAGAGCTATTTAACACTGTTACTGAACACACACACACTAAAGCAATGATTACTGTCACAATATAGAGCTATTTAACACGGTTACTGAACACACACACTATAGCAATGATTACTGTCACAATATAGAGCTATTTAACACTGTTACTGAACACACACACTATAGCAATGATTACTGTCACAATATAGAGCTATTTAACCCTGTTAAACAGCAGGTTTCTTATACAATGCTGTTGTCTTTTCTAACTCAACAATAGCTGTGACATCAGACCAGCATGAAGCTACAGGCGCTAACCCAACAATGTCAAGTTCAACGTCAACAAGTGGAGGAGTCTCTAAAGCTGAAGGTGAGCTGAAACTATGAATAGATGTCTTCAATAAACTGATTAACCATTGAACCCCAGCTTCCCTATTCTGGGGAGAACATTATCCACAAATAGCAGATTTACAAGTTCACAACACATTGCAATGTGTCATGGTGTTCTCTATATCAATGATTACTGTCACAATATAGAGCTATTTAACACTGTTACTGAACACACTCTATAGCAATGATTACTGTCACAATATAGAGCTGTTTAACACTGTTACTGAACACTATAGCAATGATTACTGTCACAATATAGAGCTGTTTAACACTGTTACTGAACACACTCTATAGCAATGATTACTGTCACAATATAGAGCTGTTTAACACTGTTACTGAACACTCTATAGCAATGATTACTGTCACAATATAGAGCTATTTAACACTGTTACTGAACACACTCTATAGCAATGATTACTGTCACAATATAGAGCTGTTTAACACTGTTACTGAACACTCTATAGCAATGATTACTGTCACAATATAGAGCTATTTAACACTCTTACTGAACACACTATAGCACACAATATAGATCTGTTTAACACTGTTACTGAACACACACACACACACACACACACTATAGCAATGATTACTGTCACAATATAGAGCTATTTAACACTGTTACTGAACACACTATAGCAATGATTACTGTCACAATATAGAGCTATTTAACACTGTTACTGAACACACACACTATAGCAATGATTAATGTCACAATATAGAGCTATTTAACACTGTTACTGAACACACACTCTATAGCAATGATTACTGTCACAATATAGAGCTATTTAACACTGTTACTGAACACACACACTATAGCAATGATTACTGTCACAATATAGAGCTATTTAACACTGTTACTGAACACACACACACTATAGCAATGATTACTGTCACAATATAGAGCTATTTAACACTGTTACTGAACACACTCTATAGCAATGATTACTGTCACAATATAGAGCTATTTAACACTGTTACTGAACACACACACTATAGCAATGATTACTGTCACAATATAGAGCTATTTAACCCTGTTAAACAGCAGGTTTCTTATACAATGCTGTTGTCTTTTCTAACTCAACAATAGCTGTGACATCAGACCAGCATGAAGCTACAGGCGCTGACCCAACAATGTCAAGTTCAACGTCAACAAGTGGAGGAGTCTCTAAAGCTGAAGGTGAGCTGAAACTATGAATAGATGTCTTCAATAAACTGATTAACCATTGAACCCCAGCTTCCCTATTCTGGGGAGAACATTATCCACAAATAGCAGATTTACAAGTTCACAACACATTGCAATGTGTCATGGTGTTCTCTATATCAATGATTACTGTCACAATATAGAGCTATTTAACACTGTTACTGAACACACTCTATAGCAATGATTACTGTCACAATATAGAGCTATTTAACACTGTTACTGAACACACACACTATAGCAATGATTACTGTCACAATATAGAGCTATTTAACACTGTTACTGAACACACTATAGCAATGATTACTGTCACAATATAGAGCTATTTAACACTGTTACTGAACACACTCTATAGCAATGATTACTGTCACAATATAGAGCTATTTAACACTGTTACTGAACACACACACACTATAGCAATGATTACTGTCACAATATAGAGCTATTTAACACTGTTACTGAACACACACTCTAGCAAGCAAGCTCTCACATAGGCCTATACAATAAAACAACAACACAAAGGGCTTGGAGAAGGGCTACAAGTAGGTTCCAATTATACACCAGAACAAATAATTTTAGCCTAATTATTGTAGCCAACAGAACAAACAAACAAACATATATACTGTCATGTCATGGAAACACGATCGCGTCGCACCAACAACACAACGAACACAATGAGAATCTCCACGGCGGGAGGAAAGTAGAAGAAAAAGAAAAGACTACGCTATATGCACCACCATTAATCACCAAAACAATAGTTGAGCATTTAGGCCTAGTGTCTTTTATATGTCGCCATCTCCACGGCAGGAGGAATATGAGTAAAGTCTACGGGCACCAACCAAAAACAAGTCTATAGTGTATTTATGTCGGGATGAAAAGGGGGGGGGGGGGGGTGGGTCTGCGCGTCTGTCTCTCTCCCTCCAAATGTCGGCACACGTCATATGCTCTTTAGAGCGCGCATGCTTATTTAAGCCTTTCGTGAAAGTAGTGTCAACACTGCCACTACATGCTGCACGGAATTTCCTGCATGGGAAACAAAATGCAGCATCTGTCTCTGGAATACAGCGTGTATTCAGCCCGTCCCTGCCCTGAAACCATGCACTCACAAATGAGCGTTTTTTGTCACTATAAAGGCTACTTGGGTATTTGTCCCGTTTCACCTGATTTGGTGTGCCAGAACCAAGATCCTCTGGTGGAGAAGCATGCGGTGGTGGTGGAGGTCCGAAAGTTGAGCTGCTGCGACCGGCTGTGGAAGTTGCTGCAGCTGGAGTAACGCTATCAGACACTCGCGAACCCCCAGTAATGTGATCCGATGCCCGTTGCGCATTTAGTAGTGCTCGGTGCTCAAACAACTCCCCGCAATATTAACAACAACAGGCGACGTGGCGGTGGTTTCAGTACCGTCTTCTTTGTAATAATCAGTCTGCCTTTCTGAAGGTGCTGGTGGGTTAGAGTTTGGTGTTTTGGCTTTGAGCCAGTTCCTTATATCCATGATTAAATTTGACCGGTTTGGCTTTGTTTTCACTGTGACTGAAGTCTGAAAACATTTGAATTGACCCGCCCCACACACATGTAATGACGTAGCGTTTGGTGCGCTGCATCAAAACGAATATATAGAGCACAATATAGAGCTATTTAACACTGTTACTGAACACACTCTATAGCAATGATTACTGTCACAATATAGAGCTATTTAACACTGTTACTGAACACACACACACACTATAGCAATGATTACTGTCACAATATAGAGCTATTTAACACGGTTACTGAACACACTCTATAGCAATGATTACTGTCACAATATAGAGCTATTTAACACTGTTACTGAACACACACACACTAAAGCAATGATTACTGTCACAATATAGAGCTATTTAACACGGTTACTGAACACACACACTATAGCAATGATTACTGTCACAATATAGAGCTATTTAACACTGTTACTGAACACACACACTATAGCAATGATTACTGTCACAATATAGAGCTATTTAACCCTGTTAAACAGCAGGTTTCTTATACAATGCTGTTGTCTTTTCTAACTCAACAATAGCTGTGACATCAGACCAGCATGAAGCTACAGGCGCTAACCCAACAATGTCAAGTTCAACGTCAACAAGTGGAGGAGTCTCTAAAGCTGAAGGTGAGCTGAAACTATGAATAGATGTCTTCAATAAACTGATTAACCATTGAACCCCAGCTTCCCTATTCTGGGGAGAACATTATCCACAAATAGCAGATTTACAAGTTCACAACACATTGCAATGTGTCATGGTGTTCTCTATATCAATGATTACTGTCACAATATAGAGCTATTTAACACTGTTACTGAACACACTCTATAGCAATGATTACTGTCACAATATAGAGCTGTTTAACACTGTTACTGAACACTCTATAGCAATGATTACTGTCACAATATAGAGCTATTTAACACTCTTACTGAACACACACTATAGCACACAATATAGATCTGTTTAACACTGTTACTGAACACACACACACACACACACACACACACACACACACACACACACACACACACACTATAGCAATGATTACTGTCACAATATAGAGCTATTTAACACTGTTACTGAACACACTATAGCAATGATTACTGTCACAATATAGAGCTATTTAACACTGTTACTGAACACACACTCTATAGCAATGATTAATGTCACAATATAGAGCTATTTAACACTGTTACTGAACACACACTCTATAGCAATGATTACTGTCACAATATAGAGCTATTTAACACTGTTACTGAACACACACACTATAGCAATGATTACTGTCACAATATAGAGCTATTTAACACTGTTACTGAACACACACACACTATAGCAATGATTACTGTCACAATATAGAGCTATTTAACACTGTTACTGAACACACTCTATAGCAATGATTACTGTCACAATATAGAGCTATTTAACACTGTTACTGAACACACACACTATAGCAATGATTACTGTCACAATATAGAGCTATTTAACCCTGTTAAACAGCAGGTTTCTTATACAATGCTGTTGTCTTTTCTAACTCAACAATAGCTGTGACATCAGACCAGCATGAAGCTACAGGCGCTGACCCAACAATGTCAAGTTCAACGTCAACAAGTGGAGGAGTCTCTAAAGCTGAAGGTGAGCTGAAACTATGAATAGATGTCTTCAATAAACTGATTAACCATTGAACCCCAGCTTCCCTATTCTGGGGAGAACATTATCCACAAATAGCAGATTTACAAGTTCACAACACATTGCAATGTGTCATGGTGTTCTCTATATCAATGATTACTGTCACAATATAGAGCTATTTAACACTGTTACTGAACACACTCTATAGCAATGATTACTGTCACAATATAGAGCTGTTTAACACTGTTACTGAACACTCTATAGCAATGATTACTGTCACAATATAGAGCTGTTTAACACTGTTACTGAACACACTCTATAGCAATGATTACTGTCACAATATAGAGCTATTTAACACTCTTACTGAACACACACTATAGCACACAATATAGATCTGTTTAACACTGTTACTGAACACACACACACACACACACACACACTATAGCAATGATTACTGTCACAATATAGAGCTATTTAACACTGTTACTGAACACACTATAGCAATGATTACTGTCACAATATAGAGCTATTTAACACTGTTACTGAACACACTCTATAGCAATGATTACTGTCACAATATAGAGCTGTTTAACACTGTTACTGAACACACACTATAGCAATGATTACTGTCACAATATAGAGCTATTTAACACTCTTACTGAACACACACTATAGCACACAATATAGATCTGTTTAACACTGTTACTGAACACACACACACACACACACACACACTATAGCAATGATTACTGTCACAATATAGAGCTATTTAACACTGTTACTGAACACACTATAGCAATGATTACTGTCACAATATAGAGCTATTTAACACTGTTACTGAACACACACACTATAGCAATGATTAATGTCACAATATAGAGCTATTTAACACTGTTACTGAACACACACTCTATAGCAATGATTACTGTCACAATATAGAGCTATTTAACACTGTTACTGAACACACACACTATAGCAATGATTACTGTCACAATATAGAGCTATTTAACACTGTTACTGAACACACTATAGCAATGATTACTGTCACAATATAGAGCTATTTAACACTGTTACTGAACACACTCTATAGCAATGATTACTGTCACAATATAGAGCTATTTAACACTGTTACTGAACACACACTCTAGCAAGCAAGCTCTCACATAGGCCTATACAATAAAACAACAACACAAAGGGCTTGGAGAAGGGCTACAGTAGGTTCCAATTATACACCAGAACAAATAATTTTAGCCTAATTATTGTAGCCAACAGAACAAACAAACAAACATATATACTGTCATGTCATGGAAACACGATCGCGTCGCACCAACAACACAACGAACACAATGAGAATCTCCACGGCGGGAGGAAAGTAGAAGAAAAAGAAAAGACTACGCTATATGCACCACCATTAATCACCAAAACAATAGTTGAGCATTTAGGCCTAGTGTCTTTTATATGTCGCCATCTCCACGGCAGGAGGAATATGAGTAAAGTCTACGGGCACCAACCAAAAACAAGTCTATAGTGTATTTATGTCGGGATAAAAAGGGGGGGGGGGGGGGGGGGGTCTGCGCGTCTGTCTCTCTCCCTCCAAATGTCGGCACACGTCATATGCTCTTTAGAGCGCGCATGCTTATTTAAGCCTTTCGTGAAAGTAGTGTCAACACTGCCACTACATGCTGCACGGAATTTCCTGCATGGGAAACAAAATGCAGCATCTGTCTCTGGAATACAGCGTGTATTCAGCCCGTCCCTGCCCTGAAACCATGCACTCACAAATGAGCGTTTTTTGTCACTATAAAGGCTACTTGGGTATTTGTCCCGTTTCACCTGATTTGGTGTGCCAGAACCAAGATCCTCTGGTGGAGAAGCATGCGGTGGTGGTGGAGGTCCGAAAGTTGAGCTGCTGCGACCGGCTGTGGAAGTTGCTGCAGCTGGAGTAACGCTATCAGACACTCGCGAACCCCCAGTAATGTGATCCGATGCCCGTTGCTCGAACAACTCCCCGCAATATTAACAACAACAGGCGACGTGGCGGTGGTTTCAGTACCGTCTTCTTTGTAATAATCAGTCTGCCTTTCTGAAGGTGCTGGTGGGTTAGAGTTTGGTGTTTTGGCTTTGAGCCAGTTCCTTATATCCATGATTAAATTTGACCGGTTTGGCTTTGTTTTCACTGTGACTGAAGTCTGAAAACATTTGAATTGACCCGCCCCACACACATGTAATGACGTAGCGTTTGGTGCGCTGCATCAAAACGAATATATAGAGCACAATATAGAGCTATTTAACACTGTTACTGAACACACACACACTATAGCAATGATTACTGTCACAATATAGAGCTATTTAACACTGTTACTGAACACACTCTATAGCAATGATTACTGTCACAATATAGAGCTATTTAACACTGTTACTGAACACACTCTATAGCAATGATTACTGTCACAATATAGAGCTATTTAACACTGTTACTGAACACACACACACACTATAGCAATGATTACTGTCACAATATAGAGCTATTTAACACGGTTACTGAACACACACACTATAGCAATGATTACTGTCACAATATAGAGCTTTTTAACACTGTTACTGAACACACACACTATAGCAATGATTACTGTCACAATATAGAGCTATTTAACCCTGTTAAACAGCAGGTTTCTTATACAATGCTGTTGTCTTTTCTAACTCAACAATAGCTGTGACATCAGACCAGCATGAAGCTACAGGCGCTGACCCAACAATGTCAAGTTCAACGTCAACAAGTGGAGGAGTCTCTAAAGCTGAAGGTGAGCTGAAACTATGAATAGATGTCTTCAATAAACTGATTAACCATTGAACCCCAGCTTCCCTATTCTGAGGAGAACATTATCCACAAATAGCAGATTTACAAGTTCACAACACATTGCAATGTGTCATGGTGTTCTCTATATCAATGATTACTGTCACAATATAGAGCTATTTAACACTGTTACTGAACACACTCTATAGCAATGATTACTGTCACAATATAGAGCTGTTTAACACTGTTACTGAACACACTTTTTAGCAATGATTACTGTCACAATATAGAGCTGTTTAACACTGTTACTGAACACACTCTATAGCAATGATTACTGTCACAATATAGAGCTGTTTAACACTGTTACTGAACACACTCTATATCAATGATTACTGTCACAATATAGAGCTATTTAACACTGTTACTGAACACACTCTATAGCAATGATTACTGTCACAATATAGAGCTGTTTAACACTGTTACTGAACACACTTTTTAGCAATGATTACTGTCACAATATAGAGCTGTTTAACACTCTTACTGAACACACACTATAGCACACAATATAGATCTGTTTAACACTGTTACTGAACACACACACACACACGCACACACACACACACTATAGCAATGATTACTGTCACAATATAGAGCTATTTAACACTGTTACTGAACACACACACTATAGCAATGATTACTGTCACAATATAGAGCTATTTAACACTGTTACTGAACACACACTATAGCAATGATTACTGTCACAATATAAAGCTATTTAACACTGTTACTGAACACACACTATAGCAATGATTACTATAGAGCTATTTAACACTGTTACTGAACACACACTATAGCAATGATTACTGTCACAATATAGAGCTATTTAACACTGTTAAACAGCAGGTTTCTTATACAATGCTGTTGTCTTTTCTAACTCAACAATAGCTGTGACATCAGACCAGCATGAAGCTACAGGCGGTGACCCAACAATGTCAAGTTCAACGTCAACAAGTGGAGGAGTCTCTAAAGCTGAAGGTGAGCTGAAACTACGAATAGTTCACACCGTTTAACACCCCCCCCCCCCCTCCTCAAACGGAGACGGGTGCATACAAATACTTGCTAATATATGCCATTAACACAGAGATGGGAAGTATTAGCATTGTAAAACGTACTTGTTTAAATGTGCTTGGCAACAGAGTATCAGCAACAACTCCATTTTCATTCCCCTCATCTTAAGAGAAACATTTTGTCGAGCAACACCGGTCAAAGCTCATTCAGAAAGTGACCATGGTCGAACCCATCCTGGATCTGCTCCTTCAGAAGGCTATCATCACCCAAGAGGGCTACAATAATGTGAGGTCTAAGACCACCACTCAGCAGATGATGAGGGAACTCCTCGGACTCCTGAACACCAGAAAAGCCAAAGATCTTTTCTGCAAAGGTCTAGAAGAACACCAGAAGCCTCTCCTTGATGAGCTGTAAGTAACGCTCATTTACAATAGTTTGTTTTTGTTTTTAAAGTGAAAGGTGCACATTCTAACGAACATGTGTAACGGACATTTCTATTTCTATTATTTAATTATCTTTCTATCAAAGAGGTCCACACTCTAATTCCAATCATAAATGTTTACCCAGAACTTTCATAGTTAATTGTATGTTCACTGTGGTGCTAACATTGTATGAGGTGATCTTTAATTGTTCTTTTTTAAATGTGTATTCTTTATGTGGTTAAAGGACAACTTCACCATTTCCAAACTATCTTAATTTAATTGCTCCTCACTAATGCTGAAGATAAAATGATACTATCTTTTTCTACTGGGTCTGTGTCTTATAGGAGAGCTGTGGACACTTCAGGAACATCAGGTGAGTGCTGTTAAGTTAAGTGAGTTAAGTTAGGTGAGTTAAGGTTAAGTTAGGTGAGTGCTGTTAAGTTAAATAGATACATCAGGTGAGTGCTGTTAAGTTAAATAGATACATCAGGTGAGTGCTGTTAAGTTAAATGAGTTAAGTTAGGTGAGTTAAGGTTAAGTTAGGTGAGTGCTGTTAAGTTAAATGAGTTAAGTTAGGTGAGTTAAGGTTAAGTTAGGTGAGTGCTGTTAAGTTAAATGAGTTAAGTTAGGTGAGTTAAGGTTAAGTTAGGTGAGTGCTGTTAAGTTAAATGAGTTAAGTTAGGTGAGTTAAGGTTAAGTTAGGTGAGTGCTGTTAAGTTAAATGAGTTAAGTTAGGTGAGTTAAGGTTAAGTTAGGTGAGTGCTGTTAAGTTAAATGAGTTAAGTTAGGTGAGTTAAGGTTAAGTTAGGTGAGTGCTGTTAAGTTAAATGAGTTAAGTTAGGTGAGTTAAGGTTAAGTTAGGTGAGTGCTGTTAAGTTAAATGAGTTAAGTTAGGTGAGTTAAGGTTAAGTTAGGTGAGTGCTGTTAAGTTAAATGGATACATTGTGATCATAATTACATCAATCATTTATTTGTCACTTATTTATCACTTTTCTGAATAGAGTTTTGGGAACTTTTTAAAAACAGCAAAACAACACATCAGAAAACTGGATTCAGAACAAGATATACAATTAGAGCTGTAAAGAGGGCACTGCTTTCCTCAGCCTCGGTGCCTGGACAGTAAAAGCCTGATCAACCTGGGGATCAAGGCCAGTCTTAGGAGCTGGGATGGAGCTCCATACGATAGCCCATTATCCTCCACCCTACTTAGGAGCTGGGATGGAGCTCCATACGATAGCCCATTATCCTCCACCCTACTTAGGAGCTGGGATGGAGCTCCATACGATAGCCCATTATCCTCCACCCTACTTAGGAGCTGGGATGGAGCTCCATACGATAGCCCCTTATCCTCCACCCTACTTAGGAGCTGGGATGGAGCTCCATACGATAGCCCATTATCCTCCACCCTACTTAGGAGCTGGGATGGAGCTCCATACGATAGCCCATTATCCTCCACCCTACTTAGGAGCTGGGATGGAGCTCCATACGATAGCCCATTATCCTCCACCCTACTTAGGAGCTGGGATGGAGCTCCATACGATAGCCCATTATCCTCCACCCTACTTAGGAGCTGGGATGGAGCTCCATACGATAGCCCATTATCCTCCACCCTACTTAGGAGCTGGGATGGAGCTCCATAGGCGAGCCCATTATCCTCCACCCTACTTAGGAGCTGGGATGGAGCTCCATAGGCGAGCCCATTATCCTCCACCCTACTTAGGAGCTGGGATGGAGCTCCATACGATAGCCCATTATCCTCCACCCTACTTAGGAGCTGGGATGGAGCTCCATACGATAGCCCATTATCCTCCACCCTACTTAGGAGCTGGGATGGAGCTCCATACGATAGCCCATTATCCTCCACCCTACTTAGGAGCTGGGATGGAGCTCCATACGATAGCCCATTATCCTCCACCCTACTTAGGAGCTGGGATGGAGCTCCATACGATAGCCCATTATCCTCCACCCTACTTAGGAGCTGGGATGGAGCTCCATACGCGAGCCCATTATCCTCCACCCTACTTAGGAGCTGGGATGGAGCTCCATACGCGAGCCCATTATCCTCCACCCTACTTAGGAGCTGGGATGGAGCTCCATACGCGAGCCCATTATCCTCCACCCTACTTAGGAGCTGGGATGGAGCTCCATACGCGAGCCCATTATCCTCCACCCTACTTAGGAGCTGGGATGGAGCTCCATACGCGAGCCCATTATCCTCCACCCTACTTAGGAGCTGGGATGGAGCTCCATACGCGAGCCCATTATCCTCCACCCTACTTAGGAGCTGGGATGGAGCTCCATACGCGAGCCCATTATTCTCCACCCTACTTAGGAGCTGGGATTGAGCTCCATACGATAGCCCATTATCCTCCACCCTACTTAGGAGCTGGGATGGAGCTCCATAGGCGAGCCCATTATCCTCCACCCTACTTAGGAGCTGGGATGGAGCTCCATACGATAGCCCATTATCCTCCACCCTACTTAGGAGCTGGGATGGAGCTCCATACGATAGCCCATTATCCTCCACCCTACTTAGGAGCTGGGATGGAGCTCCATACGCGAGCCCATTATCCTCCACCCTACTTAGGAGCTGGGATGGAGCTCCATACGCGAGCCCATTATCCTCCACCCTACTTAGGAGCAACCAAAAGAGCAGCCAGGATGGTGTGATGTGCTCATGTTTGTTAGTATTACCTATACTGTAACTGCCCGACCGTTTTTGCAATATTCATAGTGAAACAGAGCTAGCGTCGGTGGCTACTAGGTCTGCAGTCGCGAGGGGCGTGTCTTAACTCGGCTCCAGGCCAGTGAGGCAGCAAGCCCAACATGAGTGCTTATCTGTGGGTAGAACAAGCCCAACACGAGTGCTTATCTGTGGGTAGAACAAGCCCAACATGAGTGCTTATCTGTGGGTAGAACAAGCCCAACACGAGTGCTTATCTGTGGGTAGAACAAGCCCAACATGAGTGCTTATCTGTGGGTAGAACAAGCCCAACACGAGTGCTTATCTGTGGGTAGAACAAGCCCAACACGAGTGCTTATCTGTGGGTAGAACAATGGAGGTGACTCAGTGTTTGGTTATTGGTCCCCCTCGATGTTAGCGTTGCCGTTGGGTCCTGGGACAAGTAATGACAACACTTCTATATAACTATGTGACAACATAAGATTAGTAGGGGACAGTAGATTAGTAGGGGACAGGGGACAGTAGATTAGTAGGGGACAGGGGACAGTAGATTAGTAGGGGACAGTAGATTAGTAGGGGACAGGGGACAGTAGATTAGTAGGGGACAGTAGATTAGTAGGGGACAGGGGACAGTAGATTAGTAGGGGACAGGGGACAGTAGATTAGTAGGGGACAGGGGACAGTAGATTAGTAGGGGACAGGGGACAGTAGATTAGTAGGGGACAGGGGACAGTAGATTAGTAGGGGACAGTAGATTAGTAGGGGACAGGGGACAGGACAGTAGATTAGTAGGGGACAGGGGACAGTAGATTAGTAGGGGACAGGGGACAGTAGATTAGTAGGGGACAGTAGATTATTAGGGGACAGGGGACAGTAGATTAGTAGGGGACAGGGGACAGTAGATTAGTAGGGGACAGGGGACAGTAGATTAGTAGGGGACAGGGGACAGGGGACAGTAGATTAGTAGGGGACAGGGGACAGTAGATTAGTAGGACAGTAGATTAGTAGGGGACAGTAGATTAGTAGGGGACAGGGGACAGGGGACAGTAGATTAGTAGGGGACAGGGGACAGTAGATTAGTAGGGGACAGGGGACAGGGGACAGTAGATTAGTAGGGGACAGGGGGCAGTAGATTAGTAGGGGACAGGGGACAGTAGATTAGTAGGGGACAGGGGACAGGGGACAGTAGATTAGTAGGGGACAGGGGACAGTAGATTAGTAGGGGACAGGGGACAGTAGATTAGTAGGGGACAGGGGACAGTAGATTAGTAGGGGACAGGGGACAGTAGATTAGTAGGGGACAGGGGACAGTAGATTAGTAGGGGACAGGGGACAGGGGACAATAGATTAGTAGGGGACAGGGGACAGTAGATTAGTAGGGGACAGTAGATTAGTAGGGGACAGGAGGCGTAACGTTTGTGAGGGAAAGTTGATCATAATAAGAAAGATTTATAAAGACATATAAAATATTTAAACCAAGCACTTTTGGAATGTCCTCTTCTTCCATCTTGTGAGTAGTGACACATAAACCTTGATTGATTGTTGACAGCAGGGACTCAGAGTCCAGTGAGTTGATTGATTGATTGATTGATTGTTGACAGCAGGGACTCAGAGTCCAGTGAGTTGATTGATTGTTGACAGCAGGGACTCAGAGTCCAGTGAGTTGATTGATTGTTGACAGCAGGGACTCAGCAGGGACTCAGAGTCCAGTGAGTTGATTGATTGTTGACAGCAGGGACTCAGAGTCCAGTGAGTTGTCATCTCTATATTGTCATAACTAGTCCACAATGACTATGACTGGAGTGGAAAATGTTCTATTCTGTTATTGGTAACACATACACTCTCTCTCTCTCTCTCTCTCTCTCTCTCTCTCTCTCTCTCTCTCTCTCTCTCTCTCTCTCTCTCTCTCTCTCTCTCTCTCTCTCTCTCTCTCTCTCTCTCTCTCTCTCTCTCTCTCTCTCTCTCTCTCTCTCTCTCAACATGGACTTGCGTTGTTTCCTACAGGTCCGTTGGTGGAAACATCAGGGCGTCCCATTACTTACTATGAAGACCAGCTTCAAGACAACATGAGCAGTACAGTCAAATTGGGCACACAGTCTGAGGTTGAGATTGAAACGGTCTTCATCCCGCTCCACAATCTAGACATCAAAGACACAGACATCCACAGCCACCATGAGGTCAGACAGATGGAGATGAAGAAGCCAGGAGATGGAACGCAAATCCAACCTGAAGAAATTCACGAAGACCCTTCTGGAAGAGACATAAGATCAGCACTGACCACTGGCTGTGCAGGAATTGGCAAAACGTTCCTCGTACTAAAGTATCTGTCTGACTGGGCCAAGAAACGTTTCGTCCAAGGACCACACCTCGTGTTCCCGCTCAAGTTCCGCCAGTTAAATCTGCTCAAGGGAAAGAAATTTACTTTGGCACAGCTAATTCACCACTGCATCAAGGAAACCAGATTCATTGAGGAAGAAGTTCTTAATGACATCTTCAAGGTGTTGCAGAAGTCAGTAGACTACAAAAGGAGCCCCTTCAAAGTCATGATTGTTATGGATGGATATGATGAAAATTATTTCCAGTTCGATTTCAAAACAGATTTTGGCCTCATGAATGTGGTGGATTCGTACCCTGTGGAACATCTGCTTGTAAACCTCATCAAGGGAGAGCTGCTCCCCTCTGCTCACATCTGGCTAACCTCACGACCTGCAGCAGTCAAACAGATTCCTAAGGCGTTTGTTAACAGGATGACAGAAGTACGAGGCTTCATCGAAGATGACCAGAAGAAGGAGTTCTTCACGAAGAGCATCAGGGATGAGAACCAGGCCAGCTCAATCTTCTCACACATCCAGAAATCAAAGATCCTCCACACCATGTGTGAAATCCCAGTCTTCTGTTGGTTCCTTGCTACCGTTGTGCAGAACACGGGGATGACAGAGCTGCCCAAAACCCTGGTTGAGCTGTTCTGCCACTTCCTGATGGGCGAGACACTGCGGGAGAAGATGAAGGATCCTTCACTAAACGATGAAGACAAAGAGAAGCTCATAAAGGATGCAGGAGAAGTTCTTCTGAAGCTGGGCAGGCTGGCGTTTGACCAACTTGACAAAGGACGAATCATTTTCTATGAGAAAGACCTGGAAGCGTGTGGTCTTGATGTGATCAAGGACTTGATCTCTGGCTTTTGCACAACCTTCTTCAAAGAAGACGACACGTTCTTCAAACAAACGGTCTACTGCTTTGTTCATCTGAGCATCCAGGAGTTTCTGGCTGCAGTCTACCTGTTCCACTGTTTCACTCAGAAGAACATGGAGGTCCTGAAGACATTCCTGGGAGATGATCATTGCAACAGTGACAGTTCCCTGTCTGACTTCCTGAAGGCTGTTATGATGAAAACCCTGAAGAGTGAGAGTGGACACCTGGACCTCTTTGTCCGCTTCCTTCATGGTCTCTCACTGCAGTCCAACCAGAGTCTGTTAGGAGGCCTGCTGGGTCAGATAGAGAACAGTCCAGAGGAGATCCAGAGAGTCATCAGCAACCTGAAGGAGATGCATGATCGCCGTGCCTCTCCTGACAGATGTATCAACATCTTCCACTGTCTGATGGAGATGAACGACCCGTCTGTAAGTCAGGGGATCCAACAGTACCTGGAGTCAGAGAGCAGATCAGGGAAGAAACTCTCTGAGACCCAGTGTTCAGCTCTGGCCTCCATGCTGCTGATGTCAGAGGAGGTTCTGGAGGAGTTGGACCTGGACAAATACAACACAAGCAATGCTGGGCGACTGAGACTGATCCCAGCTGTGAGGAACTGCACAACAGCCAGGTTAGTAGTCCTGTGAATAACAACATGACTGATATATTACTACTACATTCATTCATTACAAATACTATATTTAATATTATTATAACGACTACATTCATTCATTACAAATTAATACAAAACAGACATGCACGCACACACACATGCGTACTGTACACACGCATGCATGGACGCATGCACGCACGCACGCACGCACGCACGCACGCACACACACACACAGGTGGAATCATCACAAATTATGCTTCAGCTATTGAAAAATAGCAGATCTACAAGCTCGTAGCGCCACACCTAGTGCCGCGATATGTATGTTAGTTAGTATGTAGTATGTCATACTACATACATGCATAACTATTGAAAAATAGCCGATCTACAAGCTCATAGCGCGCCGCGCTACGAGCTTGTAGATCTGCTATTTTTGGAAAATCGTGAAAATGTGGCGCAAATCTTTGAATATTCTTTCAGAGCGAACATTTTTAGCTCATGTCTTTGGTTCTGGGGGGTCCCTGGAACAATACGCAGCCAATAACATATCATTCTGGGGGTCCTTGACATGAAATAGTTTGAGAACTAGTGCACTGAACATAGAAACATAGGGTTTTTCAGAAAACTGTGATGATTTAGAAGCCATTTTCTAAGAATCGGCCTCAGGTCTAAATGTGTTAAAAGCCTCCTTGGTGGTTCATTCTGCAGTGTTTAATGTAAACCAGTGGTTCTCAAACCAAGGACTTTGTATAAATGAATATGTATTATGTAACAGACCTCTCTGAATACATTGTGTGCCAGGGACCCCCACACCATAATTGTGTTAATTTATTATTGTCAATTAATTTACTTAAATATGTTTTTGAAAATAGCCGATATGCAACCTCGCAATGTGACACAATGTGAGCTTGTAGATCTGCAATAGAAGATCTCTCAGTTTACTTCCTTGACAGTGAACTTGGTCTGACCTGTTTTGATCATCTCTGATTTTACATTTAATCTGTCATTACAGACTTGTTGGTTTTGGCGATGACCTCAAGAAGGAACACATTGAAGTTGTGGCTTCAGCTCTCAGTTCTAATCCGTCCCATCTGAGACACCTGGACATCAGTTCCAACCACCTGGAGCCAAATATGGACCTGCTCTGTGACGCACTGAGGAGTCCACATTGTAGACTGGAGACTCTACGGTCAGATATTATTGATTTATTTTGTCTTTATACTATTAATATTGTGGTGATGCTTTATTGGTAGAGTGTGAATAAGGTTGATCTCATAGTAACACGATTCTATCATAAGAAGATTTGGCGACCCCCCCTGCAGTAACTAGGAGGACCCCCTAGGGGTCCCGGACCCCCTGTTGAAGACCCCTGCTCTACAGCATTGGTTGTCAAACATTTTAGTACCCCCAAATTGACACGTATTTGTCTTCAGACCCTCATCTGAAAATATGTTCTGCTAGGGACCCCTTAAGAGAACATTTTAGCATTGTCCAAGATTTATCAACATGTTTAAAAAATAATTGTATTGTCTTTTTCTCCAGCAGATGTCCTTCTTGTGTCTGTGACATCACCAGTTATTAGCTTCACTGTCTTCTATCCAGAATCATGTATTTTATAGACAATCAAACATGTGGTATTTTATTTATCATTTAGACTGATGAACTGCTGGTTGTCGGAGAGAAGCTGTGAACTTCTGGCCTCAGCTCTCAGATCTAATCCTCATCTGAGAGAATTAGACTTGACCTTCAACGTCTTGCCGGTGTCTGGACTGGAGAACTTCTCTGGACTGGAAACGCTCAAGTGAGTAGAGTCTGTCTGTCTGTCTGTCTGTCTGTCTGTCTGTCTGTCTGTCTGTCTGTCTGTCTGTCTGTTATGTACTTTTAATTGAAACATACAATTATATGAAGAAAAAAAAAACATACTGTTGTAGCATACTTCACATGTAAACTGTAATTTGGCATAAAACAACTTTTTAGAGTCAGTGATTAACCACATGAACCCTAGTATGCCTGAACATTAGGATGAAACTCAAATATCACTTCTACAAGCTCAAATAGCAGATCTACAAGCTCAAATAGCAGATCTACAAGCTCAAATAAAATATCTACAAGCTCAAATAGTAGAAGCTCAAATAACAGATCTACAAGCTCAAATAGTAGATCTGCAAGCTCAAATAGCAGATCTACAAGCTCAAATAGCAGATCTACAAGCTCAAATAGCAGATCAACAAGCTCAAATATTAGATCTACAAGCTCAAATATCAGATCTACATGCTCAAATATCAGATCTACAAGCTCAAATAGCAGGTCTAACAGTAGAGGACACAGAAGGTTCCCTCTCAGTCATTTCAGGACAGTTTCTCAGCAGCACAAACTGTTGCAGTTCAATTTGAGTGTCCTCAGTGTATCATTGTATGACCACAGCCTGCTGGCCAGTACCATAGGAAGAAATCACATTACTCTGTAGAAATGTAAAAAGTATTTCTAAGTCCAAGCCAGGTGGCAGTGAGTTTGTCTGGTCAGGCTACCTGCCCTGGTGAAGATAATGGTAGCAGAAACACTGTAGTGTCAGAGACGTTGTGTTAGACAGTCAGACATTGATGCATTGTTGTTCTACTTCCTACAGAGTGAAACATGGAGGAGAACTCTGGACTAATCCTCAACTCCTTACACAATGTGAGTGTCTGTCTGTCTGTCTGTCTGTCTGTCTGTCTGTCTGTCTGTCTGTCTGTCTGTCTGTCTGTCTGTCTGTCTGTCTGTCTGTCTGTGTTGCTACTGGCATGTACAGTGGTGGAAAGTAACTAAGTACATTTACTCAAGTTCAGAAAACAGAAAAATACATTTTGTAGAATCTGGTCTCAGGTCTTAATGGGTTAATTGGTTTTCTGCAAAACGTATCAGTGTTGATTTTAACAGCAACGTTTAGATTTTAGTTTAGTCATAGACTTTTGAATAAAACTTTTTTTAGTTATATTTTAGTCATCTGAAATTGTTTTGTGTTAGTCTAGTTTTAGTTGACTAAATATCATGAGATTTTAGTCGACTAAATCTACAATAGATTTAGACGACTAAAATGTATTTTGGCGGCCTTGATGTCGTTATATAGTAATGGCTGATTTTACACTTGGTTACATGTTGAAAATAACAGATCTACAAGTTCACAACGCGTTGCAATGCAACACTTGTCATCACTTGTCATGGAATGCACTCCCCATCACAATCAGAACTGCAGCATCCACTCCCAATCTTCTGCCGTAGTCTGAAAACCCACCTCTTCAGACTCCACCATGGCCCATAGCACTAGCCCCTTAGATAGAACTTTATGTACACTTAGATAGTATTTTAAATATAGCACTTTATGTAGACTTAGATAGTATTTTAAATATAGCACTTTATGTAGACTTAGATAGTATTTTAAACAGACTTATAGCATGTTACGTAGACAGCACTAGAATTGCATTTTATGTAGTCATAGCACTTTATAGTACACATGTATAATATATAATATAGTATAGTATGTATAGTTTACATAGATACTCCACTGTTACATTCTTAGCTTACGCATGATTCATGATAACTACTTTTTATATGTGTGATGTATGCCATGCTTTTTGTTATTGCTTAATGTAAGTCTGAGTGTCTGATAAATGCCTAAATTGTAAATTGTAAATTCTAGTTCTACTGGTTCTCTTCTCCACTAGTCCCTCCCTAACATTTTAGTCTAGTTTTTATTTGTTGACGAAACTGTCAGTATATTTAGTTTTAGTCGACAAATTCAACACCACAGTGGTGCTCAAAGTAGTTCATGTAAAAAACTCCCAGAATTATCTGTAATGCCGCGGACCCCCATCTGAAAATATGTTGTTCCAGGCACCCCCCCAGAAGCAAATATTTGAGTTAAAAACGTTTGCTGTGAAATAATATATATTCAATTTGCAGAGCGAGAGAGAGAGAGAGAGAGGTTTATGTACTGTACCTAGTATTTGTATTTGTGGACACTTCCAAGACACATATTGTACTCTTGACTCCACTACATTAACCCATTAAGACCTGAGACCAGATTCTACAAAATGTTTTCTGAAAAACGTATCAGTGGTTCAGACAGGACAACTCAAGAATGGATGGAATATATATTTATTCAATACAAATGAGCAATATATTTATTATGGTTTGGCGATGAATTGGATCTGCTTTTTAGGTAGTGAGATCAAGCACATCAGTCCCAACCATAGGGACACCGAATCCCCCGTACCTAAACAGTAGATCCAAAACGACAGGTGGTAGCACGGGTGGAGGAGGGTGAGACAGGTTTTAGCTGGGGTGGTGGAGGGTGAGACAGGTGGTAGATGGGCTGGTGGAGGGTGAGACAGGTGGTAGTTGGGGTGGTGGAGGGTGAGATGGGGTAGCTGGGGTGGAGGGTGAGACAGGTGGTAGCTGGGGTGGAGGAGGGTGAGACAGGGTAGCTGGGGTGGAGGAGGGTGAGACAGGGGGTAGCTGGGGTGGAGGAGGGTGAGATAGGTGGTAGCTGGGGTGGAGGAGGGTGAGACAGGGGGTAGCTGGGGTGGAGGAGGGTGAGACAGGGGGTAGCTGGGGTGGAGGAGGGTGAGACAGGTGGTAGCTAGGGTTGGGATTCGGAACCGGGTTCATTGCAGACCCGGTTCCGACATTGCGGATCCGGAGCTGGTTCCATCGTTTTTTTTATTAACTGTTCCCCAAACGGTTCTCATCAGTCGTCATTTAGCTCCGCTGTGTCTGTGTGTGCAAGCAGAGCCTGGGGTGACGTCACCCGACCTACATGAGGGTGGGTGAGTGAGGGAGTGGGTGGGGTCGGGGAGGATACGCCCACTGTTCTGTGCATTCAGCGACCACCACGGAGCGAGTGGGACAGTATGTCGAAGAGATCTCCAAAGTGTGGTTAACAGAGAGGGAAATGACTGAGGCTGAGCACGCAAAGTGCAATAAATGCGATGCTATAGTTCCCTGCAAAGGTTGTTGCAACTTGTACCAGTTGCAGTTTTGCACCACGTCCACATTGAGGAAACATCTCAAAATCAATATGCCTACACGAGTCCACAACTCACGAGAATAATCTAGGCACATCGTGTTTGTGAGCCATGCGGAAAGCCGTGCTTCGCTCTCCCCGCAGCTCCACCACAGCCGGCGGGGGACGAGGATGATGCAAGGCTGGTTCACTTTCCCCACGCTAGTAACGTAATAGAAAATAAAAACTACTAACGTCTACAGAGCTTTTCATTAGGCGTATTGTACAACTGTTGATAATGGTGTTAATTTAGAACGCCAATGACTCGACGTCTTTCTGTCTGATATTTTATGAATCACGTTAACTATAGAGCCAAATCAATTTGTCTGCACTTATTTTTACAACTTATAAGCAACTCAACTGCTTTTGATTTGGCTCTAAATGAACTCTTAATTGACTGTTGAGAACCCAGCGTTTAGGTGCATATACCTCCATAGATTGATTACTTTATAAACAGTTTGCAGAAAAAAGCACAGGAACGTAACCTACAGTTCAATACAAGGTCTGCTAAGAGGATTTTATAATCCAAGAAAGCACTATGGCTTGTTTCCATTAGGGTAAGGGGTCCTTCATATTAAATTAATCTGAACATTAAAGACAACATTTGTCACCACAACAATATCATTATTGCAATGTGTACTGTATATTTAATATACAGTACAAATTGCAACAATGATATTGTTGTGGTGGCTAGCTGGTGGTGGTGAAGTTTAAATATTAGTGCCACCTCATAATTGTAAAGTGCATTTTCAATAATTGAATTATTGAATTTGTGTTTATTATGTACTTGGTTAGGGTAGTTATAATATAAGCATAATCTATGTCAGAAAAAAAGGGGAAAAATAATAAAATAATATTAGGCTCCGTTAAGGGAACCGGAACCGTTAAAATCTTAACGAATCCCAACCCTAATTATAGCAGAGACAGGTTGTAGCTGGGGTGGTAGCTGGGGTGGAGGAGGGTGAGACAGGGGGTAGCTGCGGTGATGGAGGGTGAGACAGGTGGTAGCTGTGGTGGAGGAGGGTGAGACGGGGTAGCTGGGGTGGAGGGTGAGACAGGGGGTAGCTGGGGTGGTGGAGGGTGAGACAGGTGGTAGCTGGGGTGGAGGAGGGTGAGACAGGTGGTAGCTGGGATGGAGGAGAGTGAGAAGGGGGTAGCTGGGGTGGAGGAGGGTGAGACAGGTTGTAGCTGGGGTGGTGGAGGGTGAGACAGGTGGTAGATGGGCTGGTGAAGTGTGAGACAGGTGGTAGCTGGGGTGGTGGAGGGTGAGACAGGGGGTAGCTGGGGTGGAGGGGGGTGAGACAGGTGGTAGCTGGGGTGGTGGAGGGTGAGACGGGGGATAGCTGGGGTGGAGGAGGGTGAGACAGGTTTTAGCTGGGGTGGTGGAGGGTGAGACAGGTGGTAGATGGGCTGGTGGAGGGTGAGACAGGTGGTAGCTGGGGTGGTGGAGGGTGAGACGGGGTAGCTGGGGTGGAGGGTGAGACAGGTGGTAGCTGTGTTGGAGGAGGGTGAGACAGGTGGTAGCTGTGGTGGAGGAGGGTGAGACAGGTGGTAGCTGGGGTGGAGGAGGGTGAGACAGGTGGTAGCTGGGTTGGAGGAGGGTGAGACAGGTGGTAGCTGCGGTGGTGGAGGGTGATACAGGTGGTATCTGGGGTGGAGGGTGAGACAGGTGGTAGCTGGGGTGGAGGAGGGTGAGACAGGGGGTACCTGTGGTGGAGGAGAGTGAGACAGGTGGTAGCTGGGGTGGAGGAGGGTGAGACAGGGGGTACCTGTGGTGGAGGAGAGTGAGACAGGTGGTAGCTGGGGTGGAGGAGGGTGAGACAGGTAAATATGTTTAATATTTAATGTTTTTTACTGTGTTGTTTTCTCATCAGATTCCCATCGTCTCACTCTGGACCCAAACACAGCAAGCAGAACTCTCTGTCTGTCTGACGACAACCGGAAGGTCACAAGGTCAGAGGGGGAGGAGCTTCAGTCATACGCTGACCACCCTGATAGATTTGGTGATGGTGATAGACAGGTTCATCAGGTTCTGTGTTCAGAAGGTCTGTCTGGAGGCCGTTACCTGTGGGAGGTAGAGAGGAGTTTAGGGGTTGTGATAGGAGGGGCTTACAGAGCAATCAGCAGGAGAGGAGCGGGTAGTGAGCTTGGATGGAATGATCATTCCTGGAGTCTGGTCTGTAGTCTAGGCAGGTACTCTGTCTATCACAATAGTAGGGCGACTCTCCTCCCTGTTGTTCCCTCTGACTCCAGCAGAGCAGTGGATGAGACGGGTAGGCCTGTCTACAGAGTAGCAGTGTATCTAGACTGCCCTGCAGGGACTCTGTCCTTCTATGAAGTGTCCTCTGACTCACTGAGACACCTTTACACCTTCCAGAGCATCACTGAAGCTCTCTACCCTGGGTTTAGGCTTAATGACTCCTCCTCAGTGTGTCTTTGTGAGGACAGACAACGTCTCTGATCAGAGAGAGAGAGGGAATAGAGGAGGGAGAGAGAGGGGGAGAGAGAGAGAGAGAGAGAGAGAGAGAGAGGGAGGGGGGGGGGAGGGAGGGGGGGAGAGAGCACACCTTTCTTAAAGGGATATTTCACTTTAAAAACAGTTTTGGGGTCATTTTACATAGATATTTGATCTATGGTGATTTAGATTTGTTAAAAAACAAATGAACCAGTTTTACATACTGTATTTAATGTTCTTGTACAGTATTGATGTATAAAAGTACATTGTAAATGTCTAGAGTTTCATAAGCAGATCCACATTTTATATTCCTAATGCTCTGAAGCATTTCTGAAACCATAACATCAAATAAATGTTTATTCATGAGAGAAGTTTATCTGGATTTATTTCTATGTAGGTTTGGGTGAGTTTGTCAAGATGCACTGAGGTGGTGCCGGGGACCCCCAGGGGTCCTTCAGGGGGGTCCAGGGGTCCTTCAGGGGTTTCCAGGGGGTCCGGGAACCCCCAGGGGTCCTTCAGGGGGGTCCATTTTTATTTTTTAAAAATCGTGAAAATGTGCAGATGGTGGTCGGCGGCCAATTTCATATCATTTTTGGGGTCCTTGACATGAAATATTGAGAACCACTGACATAGAAACATGAGGTTTTAGGCATTATGTTATACTTTAGCTATTGAAAAATAGCAGATCTACAAGCTCACAGCGCGGCACCGAGTGGCGCGCTGTGAACTTGTAGGTCTGCTATTTTTGAAAAATCGTGAAAATGTGCAGATGGGGGTCGGCGGCCAATTTCATAACATTTTTGGGGTCCTTGACATGAAATACTGAGAACCACTGACATAGAAACATGAGGTTTTAGGCATTATGTTATACTTTAGCTATTGAAAAATAGCAGATCTACAAGCTCACAGCGCGGCACTCGGTGCCGCGCTGTGAGCTTGTAGATCTGCTATTTTTGAAAAATCGTGAAAATGTGCAGATGGGGGTCGGCGGTCAATTTCGTAACATTTTTGGGGTCCTTGACATGAAATACTGAGAACCACTGACATAGAAACATGAGGTTTTAGGCATTATGTTATACTTTAGCTATTGAGGAATAGCAGATCTACAAGCTCACAGCGCGGCACCGAGTGGCGCGCTGTGAACTTGTAGGTCTGCTATTTTTTAAAAATCGTGAAAATGTGCAGATGGGGGTCGGCGGCCAATTTCATAAAATTTTTGGGGTCCTTGACATGAAATACTGAGAACCACTGACATAGAAACATGAGGTTTTAGGCATTATGTTATACTTTAGCTATTGAGAAATAGCAGATCTACAAGCTCACAGCGAGTGCCGCGCTGTGAACTTGTAGGTCTGCTATTTATGAAAGATCCTGAAAATGTTTAGATGGGGGTCGGCGGTCAATTTCATGACATTTTTGGGGTCCTTGACATGAAATATTGAGAACCACTAACAGAAACATGAGGTTTTAGGCATTATGTTTTACTTTAGCTATTGAAAAATAGCAGATCTACAAGCTCACAGCGCGGCACCGAGTGCCGCGCTGTGAACTTGTAGGTCTGCTATTTTTGAAAAATCGTGAAAATGTGCAGACTGGGGTCGGCGGTCAATTTCGTAAAATTTTTGGGGTCCTTGACATGAAATACTGAGAACCACTGACATAGAAACATGAGGTTTTAGGCATTATGTTATACTTTAGCTATTGAGAAATAGCAGATCTACAAGCTCACAGCGAGTGCCGCGCTGTGAACTTGTAGGTCTGCTATTTTTGAAAGATCCTGAAAATGTGCAGATGGGGGTCGGCGGCCAATTTCATGAAATTTTTGGGGTCCTTGACATGAAATACTGAGAACCACTGACATAGAAACATGAGGTTTTAGGCATTATGTTATACTTTAGCTATTGAAAAATAGCAGATCTACAAGCTCACAGCGCGGCACCGAGTGCCGCGCTGTGGACTTGTAGGTCTGCTATTTTTGAAAAATCGTGAAAATGTGCAGATGGGGGTCGGCGGCCAATTTCATAACATTTTTGGGGTCCTTGACATGAAATACTGAGAACCACTGACATAGAAACATGAGGTTTTAGGCATTATGTTATACTTTAGCTATTGAAAAATAGCAGATCTACAAGCTCACAGCGCGGCACCGAGTGCCGCGCTGTGAACTTGTAGGTCTGCTATTTTTGAAAAATCGTGAAAATGTGCAGATGGGGGTCGGCGGTCAATTTCGTAACATTTTTGGGGTCCTTGACATGAAATATTGAGAACCACTGACATAGAAACATGAGGTTTTAGGCATTATGTTATACTTTAAATATTGAAAATAGCAGATCTACAAGCTCACAGCGCGGCACCGAGTGCCGCGCTGTGAACTTGTAGGTCTGCTATTTTTGAAAAATCCTGAAAATGTGCAGATGGGGTTCGGCGGTCAATTTCGTAACATTTTTGGGGTCCTTGACATGAAATACTGAACCAATACTGTACCATGTCATTCACAATAGTAGGAGGACTGTCCTCCCTGTTGTTCCCTCTGACTCCAGCAGAGCAGTGGATGAGACGGGTGAGCCTGTCTACAGAGTAGCAGTGTATCTAGACTGCCCTGCAGGGACTCTGTCCTTCTATGAAGTGTCCTCTGACTCACTGAGACACCTTTACACCTTCCAGAGCATCACTGAAGCTCTCTACCCTGGGTTTAGGCTTGGGACCTCCTCCTCCTCCTCAGTGTGTCTTTGTGAGGACAGACAACGTCTGTGATCAGAGAGAGAGAGGGAATAGAGGAGGGAATAGAGGAGGGAGAGAGAGAGGGGGAGAGGGAGGGGGAGAGAGGGGGAGAGAGGGAGAGGGAGAGAGAGAGAGAGAGAGGGGGGGGGGGAGAGAGGGAGAGAGCACACCTTTCTTAAAGGGATATTTCACTTTAAAAACAGTTTTGGGGTCATTTTACATAGATATTTGATCTATGGTGATTTAGATTTGTTAAAAAACAAATGGACCAGTTGTACATACTGTATTTAATGTTCTTGTACAGTATTGATGTATAAAAGTACATTGTAAATGTCTAGAGTTTCATAAGCAGATCCACATTTTATATTCCTAATGCTCTGAAGCATTTCTGAAACCATAACATCAAATAAATGTTTATTCATGAGAGAAGTTTATCTGGATTTATTTCTATGTAGGTTTGGGTGAGTTTGTCAAGATGCACTGAGGTGGTGCCGGGGACCCCCAGGGGTCCTTCAGGGGGGTCCAGGGGTCCTTCAGGGGGTTCCAGGGGGTCCGGGAACCCCCAGGGGTCCTTCAGGGGGGTCCAGGGGGGCATTTTTATTTTTTAAAAATCGTGAAAATGTGCAGATGGTGGTCGGCGGCCAATTTCATATCATTTTTGGGGTCCTTGACATGAAATATTGAGAACCACTGACATAGAAACATGAGGTTTTAGGCATTATGTTATACTTTAGCTATTGAAAAATAGCAGATCTACAAGCTCACAGCGCGGCACCAAGTGCCGCGCTGTGAACTTGTAGGTCTGCTATTTTTGAAAAATCGTGCAGATGGGGGTCGGCGGTCAATTTCGTAACATTTTTGGGGTCCTTGACATGAAATACTGAGAACCACTGACATAGAAACATGAGGTTTTAGGCATTATGTTATACTTTAGCTATTGAAAAATAGCAGATCTACAAGCTCACAGCGCGGCACCGAGTGCCGCGCTGTGAACTTGTAGGTCTGCTATTTTTGCAAAATCGTGAAAATGTGCAGATGGGGGTCGGCGGCCAATTTCATGACATTTTTGGGGTCCTTGACATGAAATACTGAGAACCACTGACATAGAAACATGAGGTTTTAGGCATTATGTTATACTTTAGCTATTGAAAAATAGCAGATCTACAAGCTCACAGCGCGGCACCGAGTGCCGCGCTGTGGACTTGTAGGTCTGCTATTTTTGAAAAATCGTGAAAATGTGCAGATGGGGGTCGGCGGCCAATTTCATAACATTTTTGGGGTCCTTGACATGAAATACTGAGAACCACTGACATAGAAACATGAGGTTTTAGGCATTATGTTATACTTTAGCTATTGAAAAATAGCAGATCTACAAGCTCACAGCGCGGCACCGAGTGCCGCGCTGTGGACTTGTAGGTCTGCTATTTTTGAAAAATCGTGAAAATGTGCAGATGGGGGTCGGCGGCCAATTTCATATCATTTTTGGGGTCCTTGACATGAAATACTGAGAACCACTGACATAGAAACATGAGGTTTTAGGCATTATGTTATACTTTAGCTATTGAAAAATAGCAGATCTACAAGCTCACAGCGCGGCACCGAGTGCCGCGCTGTGAACTTGTAGGTCTGCTATTTTTGAAAAATCGTGAAAATGTGCAGACTGGGGTCGGCGGTCAATTTCGTAAAATTTTTGGGGTCCTTGACATGAAATACTGAGAACCACTGACATAGAAACATGAGGTTTTAGGCATTATGTTATACTTTAGCTATTGAGAAATAGCAGATCTACAAGCTCACAGCGAGTGCCGCGCTGTGAACTTGTAGGTCTGCTATTTTTGAAAGATCCTGAAAATGTGCAGGTGGGGGTCGGCGGCCAATTTCATGACATTTTTGGGGTCCTTGACATGAAATACTGAGAACCACTAACAGAAACATGAGGTTTTAGGCATTATGTTATACTTTAGCTATTGAAAAATAGCAGATCTACAAGCTCACAGCGCGGCACCGAGTGGCGCGCTGTGAACTTGTAGGTCTGCTATTTTTGAAAAATCGTGAAAATGTGCAGATGGGGGTCGGCGGCCAATTTCATAACATTTTTCGGGTCCTTGACATGAAATACTGAGAACCACTGACATAGAAACATGAGGTTTTAGGCATTATGTTATACTTTAGCTATTGAAAAATAGCAGATCTACAAGCTCACAGCGCGGCACTCGGTGCCGCGCTGTGAGCTTGTAGATCTGCTATTTTTGAAAAATCGTGAAAATGTGCAGATGGGGGTCGGCGGTCAATTTCGTAACATTTTTGGGGTCCTTGACATGAAATACTGAGAACCACTGACATAGAAACATGAGGTTTTAGGCATTATGTTATACTTTAGCTTTTGAGAAATAGCAGATCTACAAGCTCACAGCGAGTGCCGCGCTGTGAACTTGTAGGTCTGCTATTTATGAAAGATCCTGAAAATGTTTAGATGGGGGTCGGCGGTCAATTTCATGACATTTTTGGGGTCCTTGACATGAAATATTGAGAACCACTAACAGAAACATGAGGTTTTAGGCATTATGTTATACTTTAGCTATTGAAAAATAGCAGATCTACAAGCTCACAGCGCGGCACCGAGTGCCGCGCTGTGAACTTGTAGGTCTGCTATTTTTGAAAAATCGTGAAAATGTGCAGATGGGGGTCGGCGGCCAATTTCATATCATTTTTGGGGTCCTTGACATGAAATACTGAGAACCACTGACATAGAAACATGAGGTTTTAGGCATTATGTTATACTTTAGCTATTGAAAAATAGCAGATCTACAAGCTCACAGCGCGGCACCGAGTGCCGCGCTGTGAACTTGTAGGTCTGCTATTTTTGAAAAATCGTGAAAATGTGCAGACTGGGGTCGGCGGTCAATTTCGTAAAATTTTTGGGGTCCTTGACATGAAATACTGAGAACCACTGACATAGAAACATGAGGTTTTAGGCATTATGTTATACTTTAGCTATTGAGAAATTGCAGATCTACAAGCTCACAGCGAGTGCCGCGCTGTGAACTTGTAGGTCTGCTATTTTTGAAAGATCCTGAAAATGTGCAGATGGGGGTCGGCGGCCAATTTCATGACATTTTTGGGGTCCTTGACATGAAATACTGAGAACCACTGACATAGAAACATGAGGTTTTAGGCATTATGTTATACTTTAGCTATTGAAAAATAGCAGATCTACAAGCTCACAGCGCGGCACCGAGTGCCGCGCTGTGGACTTGTAGGTCTGCTATTTTTGAAAAATCGTGAAAATGTGCAGATGGGGGTCGGCGGCCAATTTCATAACATTTTTCGGGTCCTTGACATGAAATACTGAGAACCACTGACATAGAAACATGAGGTTTTAGGCATTATGTTATACTTTAGCTATTGAAAAATAGCAGATCTACAAGCTCACAGCGCGGCACTCGGTGCCGCGCTGTGAGCTTGTAGATCTGCTATTTTTGAAAAATCGTGAAAATGTGCAGATGGGGGTCGGCGGTCAATTTCGTAACATTTTTGGGGTCCTTGACATGAAATACTGAGAACCACTGACATAGAAACATGAGGTTTTAGGCATTATGTTATACTTTAGCTATTGAAAAATAGCAGATCTACAAGCTCACAGCGCGGCACTCGGTGCCGCGCTGTGAGCTTGTAGATCTGCTATTTTTGAAAAATCGTGAAAATGTGCAGATGGGGGTCGGCGGTCAATTTCGTAACATTTTTGGGGTCCTTGACATGAAATACTGAGAACCACTGACATAGAAACATGAGGTTTTAGGCATTATGTTATACTTTAGCTTTTGAGAAATAGCAGATCTACAAGCTCACAGCGAGTGCCGCGCTGTGAACTTGTAGGTCTGCTATTTATGAAAGATCCTGAAAATGTTTAGATGGGGGTCGGCGGTCAATTTCATGACATTTTTGGGGTCCTTGACATGAAATATTGAGAACCACTAACAGAAACATGAGGTTTTAGGCATTATGTTATACTTTAGCTATTGAAAAATAGCAGATCTACAAGCTCACAGCGCGGCACCGAGTGCCGCGCTGTGGACTTGTAGGTCTGCTATTTTTGAAAAATCGTGAAAATGTGCAGATGGGGGTCGGCGGCCAATTTCATAACATTTTTGGGGTCCTTGACATGAAATATTGAGAACCACTGACATAGAAACATGAGGTTTTAGGCATTATGTTATACTTTAGCTATTGAAAAATAGCAGATCTACAAGCTCACAGCGCGGCACTCGGTGCCGCGCTGTGAACTTGTAGGTCTGCTATTTTTGAAAAATCGTGAAAATGTGCAGATGGGGGTCGGCGGCCAATTTCGTAACATTTTTGGGGTCCTTGACATGAAATATTGAGAACCACTGACATAGAAACATGAGGTTTTAGGCATTATGTTATACTTTAAATATTGAAAATAGCAGATCTACAAGCTCACAGCGCGGCACCGAGTGCCGCGCTGTGAACTTGTAGGTCTGCTATTTTTGAAAAATCCTGAAAATGTGCAGATGGGGTTCGGCGGTCAATTTCGTAACATTTTTGGGGTCCTTGACATGAAATACTGAACCAATACTGTACCATGTCATTCACAATAGTAGGAGGACTGTCCTCCCTGTTGTTCCCTCTGACTCCAGCAGAGCAGTGGATGAGACGGGTGAGCCTGTCTACAGAGTAGCAGTGTATCTAGACTGCCCTGCAGGGACTCTGTCCTTCTATGAAGTGTCCTCTGACTCACTGAGACACCTTTACACCTTCCAGAGCATCACTGAAGCTCTCTACCCTGGGTTTAGGCTTGGGACCTCCTCCTCCTCCTCAGTGTGTCTTTGTGAGGACAGACAACGTCTGTGATCAGAGAGAGAGAGGGAATAGAGGAGGGAATAGAGGAGGGAGAGAGAGAGGGGGAGAGGGAGGGGGAGAGAGGGGGAGAGGGAGGGGGAGAGAGGGGGAGAGAGGGAGAGGGAGAGAGAGAGAGAGAGAGAGAGAGAGAGAGAGAGAGAGAGAGAGAGGGGGGGGGGGAGAGAGGGAGAGAGCACACCTTTCTTAAAGGGATATTTCACTTTAAAAACAGTTTTGGGGTCATTTTACATAGATATTTGATCTATGGTGATTTAGATTTGTTAAAAAACAAATGGACCAGTTGTACATACTGTATTTAATGTTCTTGTACAGTATTGATGTATAAAAGTACATTGTAAATGTCTAGAGTTTCATAAGCAGATCCACATTTTATATTCCTAATGCTCTGAAGCATTTCTGAAACCATAACATCAAATAAATGTTTATTCATGAGAGAAGTTTATCTGGATTTATTTCTATGTAGGTTTGGGTGAGTTTGTCAAGATGCACTGAGGTGGTGCCGGGGACCCCCAGGGGTCCTTCAGGGGGGTCCAGGGGGTCCGGGGACCCCCAGGGGTCCTTCAGGGGGATCCAGGAGGTCCGGGGACCCAAGGAGGTCCGGGAACCCCCATGGGTCCTTCAGGGGGTCTGGGGACCCCCAGGGGTCCTTCAGGGGGGTCCAGAGGGTCCTTCAGGGGGTTCCAGGGGGTCCGGGAACCCCCAGGGGTCCTTGGGTCCAGGGGTCCTTCAGGGGGTCCACCCAGGAACTTTCGTTCATTCTTGACCCCTCTATCACACAGCGCGGCCGTGCTGTGAACTTGTAGGTTTGCTATTTTTTTTAAATCCTGAAAATGTGCAGATGGGGGTCGGCGGCCAATTTCATAACATTTTTGGGGTCCTTGACATGAAATATTGAGAACCACTGACATAGAAACAAGAGGTTTTAGGCATTATGTTATACTTTAGCTATTGAAAAATAGTAGATCTACAAGCTCACAGCACTTACACAATACATTTTAAAAAGACATTTTTTTAAATGTGGACGTCAGGCCTAAATGGGTTATTGTTTACATCAGGTCCTTCATGTTCAATTCATCAGAATATTTAATGATGTAAAGATGTGTATAAACAATAAATCACACCTGTGTGAAGTGAGGGGCTCTGATCATCATACATCACCTCGTCACCATTTGTGTCCTCAGGGCTTTTACACTTTCAAATTAATAAAGTATTCGGTCGACACATTGTGAGATATCGTAGATCTGCTATTTTTGGTTGAAGAATAGCAGATCCCCCCCCCCCCCCCCCCACACAAATAAGGTTTTAAAATGGCACATTTTTACCCTTAAAAGAACATGTAATGTCAGAGCACCGCAGCTAAAGTGTAGTTGTTTATTTGGTCTCGTTTCTAAAGTGTAGTTGTTTGTTTATTTGGTCTTGTTTCTAAAGTGTAGTTGTTTATTTGGTCTTGTTTCTAAAGTGTAGTTGTTTATTTGGTCTTGTTTCTAAAGTGTAGTTGATTATTTGGTCTCGTTTCTAAAGTGTAGTTGTTTGTTTATTTGGTCTTGTTTCTAAAGTGTAGTTGTTTATTTGGTCTTGTTTCTAAAGTGTAGTTGATTATTTGGGCTTGGGACTGCAGAGTGGGAAGCAGCCTGGGCAGCATGTAGTGCTTCTGTGACTGCCAGCAGGGCAGTTTCTGTGGAGTGGGCCTTTTTGAATCCGGACTGGTTGGGATCCAGCAGGTTGTTCTGTGAGAGCTGGTTGGAGACAACACGTTCAATGCTTATTGAACACCTTACACCCCAATAATAGAAACATAATACACCTTACACCCCAATAATAGAAACATAATACACCTTACACCCCAATAAAAGAAACATAATACACCTTACACCCCAATAATAGAAACATAATAAACCTTACACCCCAATAATAGAAACATAATACACCTTACACCCCAATAATAGAAACATAATACACCTTACACCCCAATAATAGAAACATAATACACCTTACACCCCAATAATAGAAACATAATACACCTTACACCCCAATAATAGAAACATAATACACCTTACACCCCAATAATGGAAACATAATACACCTTACACCCCAATAATAGAAACATAATACACCTTACACCCCAATAATAGAAACATAATACACCTTACACCCCGATAATAGAAACATAATACACCTTACACCCCGATAATAGAAACATAATACACCTTACACCCCAATAATAGAACCATAATACACCTTACACCCCGATAATAGAAACATAATACACCTTACACCCCAATAATAGAAACATAATACACCTTACACCCCGATAATAGAAACATAATACACCTTACACCCCAATAATAGAAACATAATAAACCTTACACCCCAATAATAGAAACATAATACACCTTACACCCCAATAATAGAAACATAATACACCTTACACCCCAATAATAGAAACATAATACACCTTACACCCCAATAATAGAAACATAATACACCTTACACCCCAATAATAGAAACATAATACACCTTACACCCCAATAATGGAAACATAATACACCTTACACCCCAATAATAGAAACATAATACACCTTACACCCCAATAATAGAAACATAATACACCTTACACCCCGATAATAGAAACATAATACACCTTACACCCCAATAATAGAAACATAATACACCTTACACCCCGATAATAGAAACATAATACACCTTACACCCCAATAATAGAAACATAATACACCTTACACCCCAATAATAGAAACATAATACACCTTACACCCCGATAATAGAAACATAATACACCTTACACCCCGATAATAGAAACATAATACACCTTACACCCCAATAATAGAAACATAATACACCTTAATGTAGTTTGTCAGTGTAAAAAGGTAGTGGACTAACATGTTTCGTCACAGTTTTAGTTTAGTTTAAATCAACACTGTGGCTCAGTAGTCCGTTGAGAGACTAGAGAGAAGTCAGTATCAATAAGTCAACATTAATGTATACAAGATATTTTAAACACAGGGAGAGAAGTTAACGTCATCATTCAGACCAGGGAATACTGTCGGGGACCGCATGTAATTCCAACGGAGCATTAGTCCGACATGTGGCTCCCGGGCTAGCGGTTAGGGTTTGAGGCTAGCGGGCTAGCGGTTAGGCATTGAGGCTAGCGGGCTAGCGGTTAGGGTTTGAGGCTAGCGGGCTAGCGGTTAGGGTTTGAGGCTAGCGGGCTAGCGGGTAGGTTTAGGTTAGGGTTTGAGGCTAGCGGGCTAGCGGTTAGGGTTAGGTTAGGGTTTGAGGTAGGATGTTGTTTGTTGGACCAATGACTATAGTCTCAACTACGTATTGCACCCGCTTTAAGGTGGTGAGGTGACCACCGCTCCGCTCCGGTGGTCACCTCACCACCGCTCCGGTGGTCACCTCACCACCGCTCCGGTGGTCACCTCACCACCGCTCCGGTGGTCACCTCACCACCGCTCCGGTGGTCACCTCACCACCGCTCCGCTCCGGTGGTCACCTCACCACCGCTCCGCTCCGGTGGTCACCTCACCACCGCTCCGGTGGTCACCTCACCACCGCTCCGGTGGTCACCTCACCACCGCTCCGGTGGTCACCTCACCACCACTACGGTGGTCCCCTCACCACCGCTCCGCTCCGGTGGTCACCTCACCACCACTACGGTGGTCACCTCACCACCGCTACGGTGGTCACCTCACCACCACTACGGTGGTCACCTCACCACCGCTACGGTGGTCACCTCACCACCGCTCCGGTGGTCACCTAACCACGGCTCCGGTGGTCACCTAACCACGGCTCCGGTGGTCACCTAACCACGGCTCCGGTGGTCACCTCACCACCACTACGGTGGTCACCTAACCACGGCTCCGGTGGTCACCTCACCACCGCTCCGGTGGTCACCTAACCACGGCTCCGGTGGTCACCTAACCACGGCTCCGGTGGTCACCTAACCACGGCTCCGGTGGTCACCTCACCACCACTACGGTGGTGAGGTGACCACCTCGTGACCGTGTGGATCGGCCAGAAGGACCCTTGAGTGACGAGGCAATCAGTCGCCCCGAGGTGGCAGACCGAAGTGGTCGGGCAGGGGTGTAGGCATCGACCATAGCCCGGAGGTAGGAAGGAGCTGTTCCTTTCACTGCCCTATAGGCTAACACCAGGGTTTTGAACTGGATGCGGACCGCTACGGGGAGCCAGTGTAGAGAACGGAGAAGGATGGTTGTGTGGGAGAACTTGGGGCGGTTGAACACCAGACGAGCCGCAGCTTTCTGAATAAGCTCCAGAGGTCTGATGGCAGATGCCGGAGCACCAGCAAGGAGGGAGTTGCAGTAGTCCAGGCGGGAGATGACGAGAGCCTGGATGAGCACCTGGGCTGCCTTCTCCGTGAGGAAGGGGCGAATCCTCCTGATGTTGTAGAGGAGGAATCTGCAGGACCTTGTCACTGATGCGATGTTTGCCGAGAACGTCAGTTGATCGTCCAGGGTCACACCCAGATTTTTCGCAGTCCGAGTTGAGGTCACCACAGCATTATCAATGGTGATGGCCATGTCTCGGTGCGGACAGCCCTTCCCCGGGAGGAACATCAGCTCGGTCTTGTCCAGGTTGAGCTTCAGGTGGTTTGTCGACATCCACGCCGAGATGTCAGCCAGACAAGCAGCAATGCGTGCCTCCACTTGGGTATCAGAGGGGGGGAATGAGAGGATCAGCTGGGTGTCATCGGCATAGCAGTGGTAGGAAAAGCCATGGGAGTGGATGACAGCACCCAGAGATGTAGTGTAGAGAGAGAAAAGAAGAGGACCCAGAACCGAGCCTTGGGGAACCCCAGTTGTGAGCCTGTGTGGTTCTGACACAGACCCTCTCAGCATCACCTGGTAGGAGCGACCCGTCAGGTAGGATGCAAACAGGGAGAGTGCAGAGCCTGAGACACCCATCCCCTCGAGGGTGGAGAGGAGGATCTGATGGTTCACCGTGTCGAACGCTGCAGACAGGTCCAGGAGTATCAGGACGGAGGAGAGAGAGTTCGCTCTAGCGGCATGGAGCGACTCCGTCACTGCCAGCAGGGCAGTCTCTGTCGAGTGACCCACTTTGAAACCAGACTGGTTGGAGTCCAGGAGGTTGTTCTGGTGGAGATAGGAGGACAGTTGTTTAAAGACAGCACGTTCGAGAGTTTTAGATAGGAAGGATAGAAGGGAAACCGGTCTGTAGTTCTTGATCTCAGAGGGGTCAAGTGTCGGTTTCTTCAGGAGGGGGGTGACTCTGGCAGTCTTGAAAGTAGAGGGAAAGTAGCCAGATGTCAGAGAGGTGTTAATAAGGTGGGTTAAGAAGGGAAGAAGTTCAGGTGCAATAGACTGCAACAGAGTGGATGGGACCGGGTCCAGAGAGCATGAGGTGGGGCGACTAGAGGTAACAAGGAGAAGGACCTCGTTAGGGGAGAGGGGAGAGAAGTGGGATAGAGAGGGGATGGGGGGGGGGGAAGAGGAGTAGATGAAGGTAGAGAGGGGGGGGTGGCAGGCAGACGGGTGTGGGTAGTGCGCAGGGCACCAGCCGGGGGAGGAGGGAAGGAGGATCGGATATCGTTCACCTTCTTGTCAAAGAAGTTGGCGAAATCGTCAGGGAGGAGGGACGAGGAGGGAGGAGGGGGTGGTGGTTGTAGGAGAGAGGAGAAAGTTTCAAAGAGTTTTTTAGGGTTGGAAGCAGAAGCCTGAATTTTAGTGCAGAAAAAAGCAGCTTTAGCAGCTGATAGAGAGGAGGAAAAAGTAGAAATGAGAGATTGGAAGGTGAGAAGGTCCTCCAGGAGGTTGCCATTTCTCCATTTGCGCTCAGCCGCTCTCAGGCTCCGTCTCTCAGTCCGCACTGAGTCCGACAACCAGGGGGCAGGTGGAGTTTGGCGTGCAGGCCTGGTGGTGAGGGGACAGAGATGGTCGAGAGAAGAGGATAGAGTAGAGAAAAGAAGATCTGTGGCGGTATCAGGGGATAGAAGAGCAAAGGATTCAGGGGCAGGGAGAGCAGAGAGAACAGAAGAGGAAAGATCAGTGGAGGAAAGTGAGCGAAGATTGTGACGTGAGGAAATCATGTGGGTAGGGAGGGGCTGTGAGGGGGGAGAGGAGAGAGAGAGAGAGTAGGACATGAAGTAGTGATCAGAGAGTTTCTTACCCTTTTCACTGGAAAGAGGAGTGACAGACAGGTTAGCAATAGAGCAGCCTCTGGTGAAGATCAGGTCCAGTTGGTTGCCCGCCTCATGGGTAGGAGGAGATGGGGAAATAACTAGGTCAAAGGCGGCGAGAAACGAAAGTAGTGGGTCTAGCTGCTTCTCAGTCGGGAGGTTGAAGTCACCCAGAAGGATGAATCCAGAGCCATCGACAGGGAAGTGGGAGACTAGATGGTCCAGCTCCTCCAGGAAGCCACCAGCAGGGCCCGGTGGGCGATAAACAACTGCAATGGTGAGCTTGACTGGATGAGAAACAGTGACCACATGAAATTCAAATGAGGTAGGAGAGAATTGTGACAGTGAAACAGGAGAGTATTTCCATTTTCTGGAAATTAGCAGACCAACCCCACCACCTGTCCGCACGGCTCTGGGAGTGTGAGAGAAAGAGTACACATCTGACAGAGCCGCGGGCGTAGCAGTGTTTTCTGGTCTGATCCAGGTCTCAGTCAGAGCAAGGAAGTTAAGGGAGAGCAAGGATGCGTAGGCTGAGATGAAAGCAGATTTGCCTTCCACCACAGCCGAGTGGCAATTCCAAAGCCCTCCCGTTACCACTTGCGCGACGTGAGTTGAAAGAGTAGGATAGATGAGATTAGTTGTGTCGCGACATCTGGGTGTAACCCAGTGTTTGTGCGACCGCCAGGAAGAAGAGAGGACAGGAATCGGAAGAAAACACATTGTAGATCACTAAACATATACTACAATACACTACTATATATGTCACTAATCAATGCTACAGCTTATCGTTCAGTGACGAAGTCGGGCTTTGACAAAGTCGCCTGTCGCCTTTGTTCGCCTGGCTTTGACAAAGTCGCCTGTCGCCTTTGTTCGCCTGGCTTTGACAAAGTCGCCTGTCGCCTTTGTTCGCCTGGCTTTGACAAAGTCGCCTGTCGCCTTTGTTCGCCTGGCTTTGACAAAGTCGCCTGTCGCCTTTGTTCGCCTGGCTTTGACAAAGTCGCCTGTCGCCTTTGTTCGCCTGGCTTTGACAAAGTCGCCTGTCGCCTTTGTTCGCCTGGCTTTGACAAAGTCGCCTGTCGCCTTTGTTCGCCTGGCTTTGACAAAGTCGCCTGTCGCCTTTGTTCGCCTGGCCTTCGTTTGCTGGCCGCCGCTTAAAAGCTGACGCTTTCAGCTGGTGGTATAAGGCCACTCCAACTGATTGCTAATCGTCTGCCAGGAGTGCTGGCTAAACCACTCACTTCACACTTCACAAGGAAATCAAGTGGGCTATACTACTTATCAAGTGGCCTATTACAGGGTGAAACTAATTACACTAGTCCAAAGTGCCACTAGTCTACTGCTTGAACACAAACAATACAACTATTAACTACTGACTACCACACAAGCTAATAATATAATACTAATACAAAAGCACTTAGAGTACCACTACCAGCAGTTTGCTAAAATACAAAATAATGCTACTTACTCAACTAGACAGAAGTCAGGAGCTCCGTTCACTTCAAATGTTGGTTACACACTGAATAGAATACTCCCAACCTGGCTACTTATCCCTTGAGCTGTGCTGGCTAAACCACTCACTTCACACTTCACAAGGAAATCAAGTGGGCTATACTACTTATCAAGTGGCCTATTACAGGGTGAAACTAATTACACTAGTCCAAAGTGCCACTAGTCTACTGCTTGAACACAAACAATACAACTATAAACTACTGACTACCACACAAGCTAATAATATAATACTAATACAAAAGCACTTAGAGTACCACTACCAGCAGTTTGCTAAAATACCCATTCGTACCCATTCTACATACTGTGAAATATAATGAAATGTACCCATTCTACATACTGTGAAATACAATGAAATGTACCCATTCTACATACTGTGAAATACAATGAAATGTACCCATTCTACATACTGTGAAATGTACCCATTCTACATACTGTGAAATGTACCCATTCTACATACTGTGAAATATAATGAAATGTACCCATTCTACATACTGTGAAATACAATGAAATGTACCCATTCTACATACTGTGAAATACAATGAAATGTACCCATTCTACATACTGTGAAATGTACCCATTCTACATACTGTGAAATGTACCCATTCTACATACTGTGAAATATAATGAAATGTACCCATTCTACATACTGTGAAATAAAATGAAATGTACCCATTCTACATACTGTGAAATATAATGAAATGTACCCATTCTACATACTGTGAAATAAAATGAAATGTACCCATTCTACATCTAGAAATATAATGAAATATACCCATTCTACATACTGTGAAATACAATGAAATGTACCCATTCTACATACTGTGAAATATAATGAAATGTACCCATTCTACATACTGTGAAATACAATGAAATGTACCAATTCTACATACTGTGAAATACAATGAAATGTACCCATTCTACATACTGTGAAATACAATGAAATGTACCCATTCTACATACTGTGAAATACAATGAAATGTACCCATTCTACATACTGTGAAATAAAATGAAATGTACCCATTCTACATACTGTGAAATACAATGAAATGTACCCATTCGTACCCATTCTACATACTGTGAAATACAATGAAATGTACCCATTCTACATACTGTGAAATACAATGAAATGTACCCATTCTACATACTGTGAAATATAATGAAATGTACCCATTCTACATACTGTGAAATACAATGAAATGTACCCATTCTACATACTGTGAAATACAATGAAATGTACCCATTCTACATACTGTGAAATACAATGAAATGTACCCATTCTACATACTGTGAAATACAATGAAATGTACCCATTCTACATACTGTGAAATACAATGAAATGTACCCATTCTACATACTGTGAAATACAATGAAATGTACCCATTCTACATACTGTGAAATACAATGAAATGTACCCATTCTACATACTGTGAAATACAATGAAATGTACCCATTCTACATACTGTGAAATACAATGAAATGTACCCATTCTACATACTGTGAAATGTACCCATTCTACATACTGTGAAATATAATGAAATGTACCCATTCTACATACTGTGAAATACAATGAAATGTACCCATTCTACATACTGTGAAATACAATGAAATGTACCCATTCTACATACTGTGAAATGTACCCATTCTACATACTGTGAAATGTACCCATTCTACATACTGTGAAATATAATGAAATGTACCCATTCTACATACTGTGAAATACAATGAAATGTACCCATTCTACATACTGTGAAATATAATGAAATGTACCCATTCTACATACTGTGAAATACAATGAAATGTACCAATTCTACATACTGTGAAATACAATGAAATGTACCCATTCTACATACTGTGAAATACAATGAAATGTACCCATTCTACATACTGTGAAATACAATGAAATGTACCCATTCTACATACTGTGAAATGTACCCATTCTACATACTGTGAAATGTACCCATTCTACATACTGTGAAATGTACCCATTCTACATACTGTGAAATATAATGAAATGTACCCATTCTACATACTGTGAAATAAAATGAAATGTACCCATTCTACATCTAGAAATATAATGAAATATACCCATTCTACATACTGTGAAATACAATGAAATGTACCCATTCTACATACTGTGAAATATAATGAAATGTACCCATTCTACATACTGTGAAATACAATGAAATGTACCAATTCTACATACTGTGAAATACAATGAAATGTACCCATTCTACATACTGTGAAATACAATGAAATGTACCCATTCTACATACTGTGAAATACAATGAAATGTACCCATTCTACAGCTAGAGATAAAAACGTTCCATCAATCAACCCTCCTCGCCTGGAGGGGGCGCTCTAACCTAGAGGGAGGAGCCCCTGACCCCTGCTGCAGTGTTGCCATGTCCACTTATTATAAGCGACTTCTGCTTCTTTTTCTGTAAAGTACCCTGTAAATACTGGTAGTTGCGGGTTGCGTTTTTGTTTGTTTGTTGCTTATTCATAAAGTGTAGTTGATTATTTGGTCCTGTTTCCTAATGTCGTTTAAACCAGTGATTCTCACACATTTTCATGTCAAGGACCCCCAGATGAATGTATTTGTCCAAAGACCCTACATCCAGAAATAATATATTGTGCCAGGGACCCCCATTCAAGAAGCCTGGTTAACCCATCAGCCTGATTAACCAATCAGCCTGATTAACCAATCAGCCTGGTTAACCAATCAGCCTGATTAACCAATCAGCCTGATTCGCTGCGTTCTGTCATAAATGAAAAAACAAATCTCAATTATTCCATACCGTACAATTGAAATGTACCCATTCTACATCTAGAAATATAATGAAATGTACCCATTCTACATACTGTGAAATAAAATGAAATGTACCCATTCTACATACTGTGAAATATAATGAAATGTACCCATTCTACATACTGTGAAATACAATGAAATGTACCCATTCTACATACTGTGAAATAAAATGAAATGTACACATTCTACATACTGTGAAATATAATGAAATGTACCCATTCTACATACTATGAAATACAATGAAATGTACCCATTCTACATACTGTGAAATATAATGAAATGTACCCATTCTACATACTGTGAAATAAAATGAAATGTACCCATTCTACATACTGTGAAATACAATGAAATGTACCCATTCTACATACTGTGAAATGTACCCATTCTACATACTGTGAAATATAATGAAATGTACCCATTCTACATACTGTGAAATACAATGAAATGTACCCATTCTACATACTGTGAAATACAATGAAATTTACCCATTCTACATACTGTGAAATGTACCCATTCTACATACTGTGAAATGTACCCATTCTACATACTGTGAAATATAATGAAATGTACCCATTCTACATACTGTGAAATAAAATGAAATGTACCCATTCTACATCTAGAAATATAATGAAATATACCCATTCTACATACTGTGAAATACAATGAAATGTACCCATTCTACATACTGTGAAATACAATGAAATGTACCCATTCTACATACTGTGAAATACAATGAAATGTACCCATTCTACATACTGTGAAATACAATGAAATGTACCCATTCTACATACTGTGAAATACAATGAAATGTACCCATTCTACAGCTAGAGATAAAAACGTTCCATCAATCAACCCTCCTCGCCTGGAGGGGGCGCTCTAACCTAGAGGGAGGAGCCCCTGACCCCTGCTGCAGTGTTGCCATGTCCACTTATTATAAGCGACTTCGGCTTCTTTTTCTGTAAAGTACCCTGTAAATACTGGTAGTTGCGGGTTGCGTTTTTGTTTGTTTGTTGCTTATTCATAAAGTGTAGTTGATTATTTGGTCCCGTTTCCTAATGTCGTTTAAACCAGTGATTCTCACACATTTTCATGTCAAGGACCCCCAGATGAATGTATTTGTCCAAAGACCCTACATCCAGAAATAATATATTGTGCCAGGGACCCCCATACAAGATTAGTGTTCCAAAATGTTCCAAAGAATATTCCACTTTTTTCCCCCTATGATCGCTTTGAAAATAGCAGATCTACAAGCTCACAACGCGTCACAATGCGACACATTGTGAGCTTGTAGATCTGCTATTTTTAAAATGGACCCTACCGGGTCCATTTGGTTCCATTTGTACACTCTCAGAATTAAAATAACATTGATTTTATGGTATAAATTGGGGGTCCCAGAGATACAAATGCCATTAAATGGGGGGTCCATAGACTAATGCATGTCAAACTGGGGGTCCTTGAAATCACCGCTAGAGCGGGGGTCCCTGGCATATCTCTTCAAATTGGGGGTCCGTGGGGCTAATTAGTGTCAGTTTAGGGGTCCTTGACATGAAACACTTTGGGAACCCGGCCCACTGGCCTAGTCTAGCCTGGGCACCATTTCATTTGGGTATATGATCCTGTCGGGAGCGGATGATATCGTTACGTCATGTTGTAGTATTGATCCTGTCGGGAGCGGATGATATCGTTACGTCATGTTGTAGTATTGATCCTGTCGGGAGCGGATGATATCAATCAATCAATCAATCTTTATTTCAGACCCAGGAGGATCCATATCACAAACAGTACAATATAACAGTAAATACAAAAAATAAAAATAAATAAAAAAGGTACATATATGCACATATCCCACACTGTTCAGTTTCTGACATACAGACATGTGCGCCAGTGGTTCCACAGTCTCGATGAGAACCTGAGTGAACTGCGTTTAGGGTCCGTTATTACAGAAATGATGTCGTTTATTGACTCAGATGCCCTACACATGAATCTGTACATAAGGTTACGTAGTACAGCAGAGCAGGTAGGTACTCCGACACTAACAAACATCTGGCTAGCACTGGAGCTTCTTGGCACTCTCAACAGCAGCCTCATACAATCATTATAGGCCACTGTGAGTCTTCTGATGCTGCTTTGTCTATAGCGGCACCATAGGTGTGCAGTATACAGCGGTGTACAGAAGGATCTAAAGAGCGATATCTTCACAGGAACCGAGCACATGCTAAATTTGCGACACAGCATGTTTGCTTGGGCATACAGCTTCCGTCGCTGTCTATAGATGTCCTTGTCATCTGAGAGATCATCAGAGATGATATGGCCCAAATAAGTGTACTCGCTGCACACACTAAGAGCAGTGCCAGCCAGATGGAAGTCAGGAAAGGCTGAATGTCTGTCTTCCCTACTTCGGATTATCATTATTTTACTTTTCTTAGCATTGTATTTTATATTAAAATCAAGACCATACTGTGAGCATACTTCCAGAAGCTGTTGGAGACCAGCACTATACGGACTGAAAATGACCAAATCATCAGCATACATCAGGTGGTTAATTAGTGAGTCACCAACCCTACACCCTGTACCACATGTATTTAAAGACAATGATAAGTCATTCATATAAACATTAAAAAGAAAAGGAGATAAAATTCCCCCTTGACGGACACCATTGATCACATGAAAGGGAGCAGACATTGACTTCCCCCATTTTACACTCATGGTCTGGTGAGCATACCAGAACACCAGGATTCTGACTAAGAACCTGGGGACCCCTCTTTGTATCAGTTTAGAAAAAAGCTTTTCATGATTGATGCGATCAAATGCCCGGGAAGCATCAATGAAAGAAACAAACATTGTAGAGTTCTGCCTACCATATTTATCTAAGATCTCTTTGAGAGCAAAAATACACAAATCAGTGCCATGTTTTCTTTTAAAGCCAAATTGATTATCAGCCGACAAAATTGACCTCTCTAATCTACTCAGTAGAATTGTCTCAAGTACTTTGGACAGAACACTGGCCAGGGCTATTGGCCTATAATTATCTGAACTGTTTACCTTACCCACTTTATCTTTAATGACAGGCACAAGTACCACAGAGAGCATGGAAACAGGTAAAAACCCATGCGTAAGAAAACCTCTAAAACACATGGCCACCAGAGGGCACAGTGTTCTACTGGCAAGTTTGAGATGTTCCGCTGTTATATTGTCCAGACCGCAGGCCTTATTATCTCCTAGCTTCAATACTGCTTCAAGAACTTCTGCAGGTGTAACAATCATCTCATCATTAAAATCAACATTTTCAACTTCAAACAGTTCACTTTGTACACAGTTGAATAGCTCTGAATACTGCTTCTTCCATAGCTGTGAAATCTCATCCGAACCACTCACACCATCTATATTCGATGGGAGAGAGGTTTTGCAATTATTTATCATTTTTATTTCCTTCCAGAAATCATTCACATTATTATTTTGCAGTTTCTTTGCCAGTGAGTCTGACCTCATTATATTTTCATTTCTTTTAATAAACCGAAGGGCATATTTAAAATTAGCATTAGTGCGTTTTTTTCCTCAAACAGAGGGCCCTGTCTATTTTTTCCAGACTCAGCCCAACTCCTGAAAGCCCTTCTAGCCTCAGCATGAAGCTCTTGAACATGATCATTCCACCCAGGCTTAGTAGCATAAACTTTACATCCATGTTTGTAGAGAGGCCTACTGGAAATACAGAGAGACTCCACAATAGCTTCATACAGGGAAGATAATTCCTCACAGTGTTGCATATTCTTACAGTTCATGTCCTGACACAATAAAGTATCTTTAGGTAGCTTAATCTTACCCAGCAGAGCATCAGAAAGATTCACATATTTATCTAGATCTTTCTTGGTTAGTTTAGACCAATTAATTCTGCCTGTACTTGAGCTGTTATCCACAGGCAGCAGCATGGGTAAATTGCCTGTATTTAACATTACCCGAACGGGTATGTGGTCTGTGGTAGCTAGCTCATAGACAATCTCTATGTTCTCTATAGAGTCATGGGCATCCACTGTACAGAGGCAATGGTCAAGCCAGGAGGTACTATGCCAAGCCTCGCTAATATAAGTGTAGCTATTCTCAGGCAAAAGTACCTTGCTGGATAAAATCAGCCCACTGTCTACACAAAATTGCATTAAATGCCTACCAAATAAGGAGTTAGCATCAGACACATCAGCGTTCATGTCACCAATAACGTAGATACAAGTAGAGGGATTGTCCTGAATAAAAGACATAATAAATGCCATTCTACTGAGATACTCATCCTCATTATTATAGCATTCATATGGTGTGTACACATTTAAAATGATTAACTTTTTGTCACTACAACACATCGTTACGTCATGTTGTAGTATTGATCCTGTCGGGAGCGGATGATATCCTTACGTCATGTTGTAGTATTGATCCTGTCGGGAGCGGATGATATCGTTACGTCATGTTGTAGTATTGATCCTGTCGGGAGCGGATGATATCCTTACGTCATGTTGTAGTATTGATCCTGTCGGGAGCGGATGATATCCTTACGTCATGTTGTAGTATTGATCCTGTCGGGAGCGGATGCTATCGTTACGTCATGTTGTAGTATTGATCCTGTCGGGAGCGGATGATATCCTTACGTCATGTTGTAGTATTGATCCTGTCGGGAGCGGATGCTATCGTTACGTCATGTTGTAGTATTGATCCTGTCGGGAGCGGATGATATCGTTACGTCATGTTGTAGTATTGATCCTGTCGGGAGCGGATGATATCGTTACGTCATGTTGTAGTATTGATCCTGTCGGGAGCGGATGATATCGTTACGTCATGTTGTAGTATTGATCCTGTCGGGAGCGGATGCTATCCTTACGTCATGTTGTAGTATTGATCCTGTCGGGAGCGGATGATATCGTTACGTCATGTTGTAGTATTGATCCTGTCGGGAGCGGATGATATCCTTACGTCATGTTGTAGTATTGATCCTGTCGGGAGCGGATGATATCCTTACGTCATGTTGTAGTATTGATACTGTCGGGAGCGGATGATATCGTTACGTCATGTTGTAGTATTGATCCTGTCGGGAGCGGATTATATCGTTACGTCATGTTGTAGTATTGATCCTGTCGGGAGCGGATGATATCGTTACGTCATGTTGTAGTATTGATCCTGTCGGGAGCGGATGATATCGTTACGTCATGTTGTAGTATTGATCCTGTCGGGAGCGGATGATATCGTTACGTCATGTTGTAGTATTGATCCTGTCGGGAGCGGATGATATCCTTACGTCATGTTGTAGTATTGATCCTGTCGGGAGCGGATGATATTGTTACGTCATGTTGTAGTATTGATCCTGTCGGGAGCGGATGATATCGTTACGTCATGTTGTAGTATTGATCCTGTCGGGAGCGGATGCTATCCTTACGTCATGTTGTAGTATTGATCCTGTCGGGAGCGGATGATATCGTTACGTCATGTTGTAGTATTGATCCTGTCGGGAGCGGATGATATCCTTACGTCATGTTGTAGTATTGATCCTGTCGGGAGCGGATGATATCGTTACGTCATGTTGTAGTATTGATCCTGTCGGGAGCGGATGCTATCCTTACGTCATGTTGTAGTATTGATCCTGTCGGGAGCGGATGATATCCTTACGTCATGTTGTAGTATTGATCCTGTCGGGAGCGGATGATATCCTTACGTCATGTTGTAGTATTGATCCTGTCGGGAGCGGATGATATCGTTACGTCATGTTGTAGTATTGATCCTGTCGGGAGCGGATTATATCGTTACGTCATGTTGTAGTATTGATCCTGTCGGGAGCGGATGATATCGTTACGTCATGTTGTAGTATTGATCCTGTCGGGAGCGGATTATATCGTTACGTCATGTTGTAGTATTGATCCTGTCGGGAGCGGATGATATCCTTACGTCATGTTGTAGTATTGATCCTGCCGGGAGCGGATGCTATCCTTACGTCATGTTGTAGTATTGATCCTGTCGGGAGCGGATTATATCGTTACGTCATGTTGTAGTATTGATCCTGTCGGGAGCGGATGATATCATTACGTCATGTTGTAGTATTGATCCTGTCGGGAGCGGATGATATCCTTACGTCATGTTGTAGTATTGATCCTGTCGGGAGCGGATTATATCGTTACGTCATGTTGTAGTATTGATCCTGCCGGGAGCGAATGATATCGTTACGTCATGTTGTAGTATTGATCCTGTCGGGAGCGGATTATATCGTTACGTCATGTTGTAGTATTGATCCTGTTGGGAGCGGATGATATCGTTACGTCATGTTGTAGTATTGATCCTGTCGGGAGCGGATGATATCGTTACGTCATGTTGTAGTATTGATCCTGTCGGGAGCGGATGATATCGTTACGTCATGTTGTAGTATTGATCCTGTCGGGAGCGGATGATATCGTTACGTCATGTTGTAGTATTGATCCTGTCGGGAGCGGATGATATCGTTACGTCATGTTGTAGTATTGTTTTGTAGTTCGACAGGCAGGAACAACAGGCGGCAACTTCTTCCGATTTTTCTCAATAAAAGCTACAGGCTACGAGAGCTTTTATTGAGAAAAATCGGAAGAAGTTGCCGCCTGTTGTTTCTGCCTGTCGAACTACAAAACAATACTACAACATGACGTAACGATATCATCCGCTCCCGACAGGATCATACGGACTTTAGAAACAGAGACCAGGCTTTCCTGAGGTGGTGGGAAGCCTGGTGAGGCGAGGTTAGGCCTAGTCAGGCTTCTTTTGGGATTTGATTGATCAGATGGATTGAAATATTTATTAACAGTTTGCAGAATTACATTTCAAGCACAACTCAATACCAAGACTGTTAACTGTGAGTGGACGACCCAATAAAGCATTACACTTGTTTACAAGAGGGTCCACCATGTTCAATTCATCAAAACATTTAGAGACGTACAAATAGACACTTCTATATAGCCAAAGAACAGAACAGGAATTCATCATAAAGGAGGTAAAAAGGGAAAAGAAACATATACTTTGAGGGGAAAAATTGATTGATTGATTGAAATATTTATTAACAGTTCTGGTTTTCATATAAAACTGTAATGCTAATAGAGCGTCGCACTGACGATGCCAGGCTAGGGTGACCAGATGTCCCTCTTTACGTGGGACAGCCCCTCATTTCCAAGACTTTTCAGGCGTCCCACAAATTGAGACCCTGTCTGTCCCACATTGTTACTGGCAGGCAATTGCATCAGTGTTCAAATACCCTAATAGTTTAGTCCCCTAATAGTTGGCCTCCTGTTGTAAAGCATGATTTTAAAACAAAATGTGAGACACCAGAGGAGTTTATAAATGATAGCCAATAGGCCTATGGTCGAATATGACATCAAGGCATTTAATATAGCACTCAAATAGAAACTCAAGTAGTAAGTTGCTAACCCGGTACTCCAGTATCGCTTGTGTGGGACAAGTGGGACGGGGTCCCCCATCCCACTTGTCCCACACAAGCGATACTTCTGTCCCTCAAATGAACAGTTTGGATCTGGTCACCCTACGCCAGGCCCAGGAAATAATCCCCAATGCATTTTTCTCATAGACATTTCAAAAAGTATTTATTTAAAGACGGTTACGCCGCGGACAAAGACAACTCGAGTCGTGACAAATCATGACAACAAACACAATATTTTGGACCAAACAAATAATTATTTGTTCGGCCCAAAAAAATGTGTTTATTGTCATGATTTTTCACAACTCGAGTTGGCTTCGTACGAGGCTTAAAAGGTCTTTAAATAAATACTTTTTGAAATGTCTATGAGGGGAAAATGAACAGGGCATTATTTCCTGGGCCCTGGGAGGGGGCGGGACTGGGCCCTGGCGTCGTCATGAAAGGGGGCGGGTCTGCGACCTGGCAACACTTGTCCCCTGCTGCTGACGTCAGCTCAGTTTCCGGTCCTGAAATCTCGCGGCTCCTCCAGTGAGAGTTGCACAGTGTGTGTGTTGTTAGAGAGAGAGAGAGAGAGAGAACACTGTTTACCTCCATCCTTCCTTCCACTCTCTCTCTGCAGCAACATGTCGGACAGCGACTTCTCTGACGCTCAGAGCGACGCGCAGGGAAGCAGCGACGGAGAGGCTGTGGAGGACAACGAGGTACACACACACCATGATGCTAAGCTACATGCTAACGACTCATAATAACTATCACACATACACACACACACACACACACACCATGATGCTAAGCTACATGCTAACGACTCATAATAACTATCACACACACACACCATGATGCTAAGCTACATGCTAACGACTCATAATAACTATCACACACACACACACACACCATGATGCTAAGCTACATGCTAACGACTCATAATAACTATCAAACACACACACACACCATGATGCTAAGCTACATGCTAACGACTCATAATAACACACACACACCATGATGCTAAGCTACATGCTAATGTCTCATAATAACTAACACACACGCACACCCACCATGCTAAATGCTATAACCGTTAGCTGGTAAGGCTAACGAAGCTCTGTGTGTGTGCGTGCGTGCGTGTTGTGTTCTGGTTGAAGGTTCAGCTATTAGCTTCTTTCAGTTAGCTGCTGCTAACGTGCTAATGATGCTAACTAACCGCTGCTTATTTCGTTACATTACTTCATTTGGTCGTTACAGTGGTTCCCAAAGTGGGGTCCGGGGACCCCCAGCGGTCGTCTGAGAGTGTACACATGGAACCACGGGTCCATTTGGTTCCATGTGTACACTCTCAGAGTTACATTAACTTTGACAATATAAATAAAATTGGGGGTACCAGAGATGGAAATGCCATTAAATGGGGGGTCCATAGACTAATGCAGGTCAAAACGGGGGGGGGGGGTCCTTGAAATTAAACAGGTTGAGAATCACTGCTAGAGCCATAACAACCTTCTCTTGACTTATGGGGGTCCCTAGCCGCAATTTGCAACTCTAGATTTTTTTATAATGGGATGAATCTAGAGTTGCAATACCCTCCATTGACTCCCCACTCATCCAATTTGGTTTGTGATCTGATGGTCTTAAACGACATTAAACTCACCAACATTGCAGCTGTAGTCCAAGCTTGAATTATCCTCTTTCAATCTGCCGAGCTTGTTTTTCATAAAAATCCACGTAGACATGTTATGAGCTACTTTCTGTCAAGACATCCTCTGCAGGTGATTATTTTTCTAAGTGTTGCAGTTTGGAAGCACTCGTTTTTCTTAACGGGTCGCGCTGCTGCCTCCTGCATTATGTGCAAATTCGAAACAGGTGGTACGCAGGGCCGTTCAGTAACAGGTGGTACGCAGGGCCATTCAGTGACATACGACGAGTGCTTCCAAACTCCAGCACTTAGAAAAAGAATCACCTGCACAGAATTTCTTGACAGAAAGTATCTCATAACATGTCTACGGTGGATTTTTATGAAAAACAAGCTCGGCAGATTGAAAGAGGATAATTCAAGCTTGGCCTAGAGCTGCAATGTTGGTGAGTTTAACGTCGTTTAAGACAAGCAGATCGCAAACGCAATTTGGATGCATGGGGAGGCAATGGAGGTTATTGCAACTCTAGATTCATCCCATTATAAAAAAATCTAGCTTTGCAAATTGCGGCTAGGGGGTCCCTGGCATATCTTTTCACATGGGGGTCCGCGGGGCTAATGATGAGTGTCATTTTGGGGGTCCTTGACATGAACAGGTCTGCGGCCCCGCCCCCTTTAGGAACGTTGTATACATATTATACCTGGTCAGAGATTAAAATAGGGTGCATTTTGCATCCCAAAACGCAGTTTATAGTTAAGGGATGCAATAAAACAACCACCTCTGCATCCACAGGATGCATTACTGTACTACTGTACTGTTTTGAATTCTAGTTTATTTTGCTAGCTTTAGTTATAATAATAATTTCTTCTGTTTTCTACATGAATATAACCACATTATAACCATATAAAAATGAAATTGGAGTTAAATACTGCAATTTGTGAAAATGGCAAAATATGGCTCCTAACGTCGTTGAAGTGGGACTCATAAAATGTCCCTGGGACTCATCTAAAAGACCATCCCTGCATCCCAGGACTCAGTACATTGAAAACTTATTTACATCACTGCCTTGTGTTGTACTAGCCGCAATTTGCAACTCTAGATTTTTTTTATAATGGGATGAATCTAAAGTTGCAATAACCTCCATTGACTCCCCACTCATCCAAATTGCGTTTGCGATCTGCTTGTCTTAAACGACGTTAAACTCACCAACATTGCAGCTCTAGGCCAAGCTTGAATTATCCTCTTTCAATCTGCCGAGCTTGTTTTTCATAGAAATCCACCGTAGACATGTTATGAGCTACTTTCTGTCAAGACATTCTGTGCAAATTCTGTGCTGGAGTTTGGAAGCACTCGTCGTATGTCACTGAACGGCCCAGCGTACCACCTGTTTCAAATCTGCACATAATGCAGAAGGCAGCAGTGTGACCCGTTAATAAAAACGAGTGCTTCCAAACTCCAGCACTTAGAAAAATAATCACATACATATAATTTCTTGACAGAAAGTAGCTCATAACATGTCTACGGTGGATTTTTATGAAAAACAAGCTCGGCAGATTGAAAGAGGATAATTCAAGCTTGGCCTAGAGCTGCAATGTTGGTGAGTTTAACGTCGTTTAAGACAAGCAGATCGCAAACGCAAATGGATGAGTGGGGAGTCAATGGAGGGTGGGGAGTCAATGGAGGGTATTGGTGGTGAGTGGGGAGTCAATGGAGGGTATTGGTGGTGAGTGGGGAGTCAATGGAGAGTATTGGTGGTGAGTGGGGACCACCAGTGGGCCTTGAGGGGGTTCCAGGTGGCCCGGGGACCACCAGTGGGCCTTGAGGGGGTTCCAGGTGGTCCGGGGACCACCAGTGGGCTTTGAGGGGGTTCCAGGTGGCCCGGGGACCACCAGTGGGCCTTGAGGTGGTTCCAGGTGGCCCGGGGACCACCAGTGGGCCTTGAGGGGGTTCCAGGTGGTCCGGGGACCACCAGAGGGCCTTGAGGGGCCCATGCAGCTGAATGATGGAGAGTTGGTAACCAAATGGACCTGTATTAGATCTTTAATTCATGAGAGCGTTAGCCCATTCTGAACGGGAACCCCTTTTGGTGCCACCGAGTGGCTCGCTATGAGCTTGTAGATCTGCTATTTTTCAATATCTAAAGTATAACATAATGCTTAGTTAAAACACCAAAAGGGGTTCTCGCCCAGAATGGGTTAATAAAGTATTCAATCAATAAATAAATAGCATATTATATACTCTTTTTCTAAGTGTCTGTTTTCACAACTGAATGAGATCAGTACACAAATTAAATGTAGAATTATTTTACATTTTTATGTATTTTTTTTTTGCTGGTGAAAACCGATTAAATAATCTGTTTTTTTTTTTTATAGACCGTTCCGATACCCATATGGCATTTTTATAGACCGCTCCGATACCCATATGGCATTTTTATAGACCGTTCCGATACCCATATGGCATTTTTATAGACCGTTCCGATACCCATATGGCATTTTTATAGACCGTTCCGATATTGTTTATGTGGTATATATTAATCTGTCTAACAGCAACACAGTTCCTTAACCCATTTAGACCAAAAGAATGTCTTCTAAATCCTGACGGTTTTCTGAAAAACCCTCATGTTTCTATATCAGTGGTTCTCTAAACTATTTCAGGTCAAGGAGGCCCAAAAATATCTGTATTTGGCCGCCGACCCCGATCTGAAAATATGTAGTTCCAGGGACCCCTCCCCCAGAAGGATTTGAGTTCAAAAACGTTCGCTCTGAAAGAATATATATATTCCAAATTTGCGCCACATTTTCACGATTCCCCCCCCCCCCCCCCCAAACATAGCAGACCTACAAGCTCGAGTGCCGCGCTATGAGCTTGTAGATCTGCTATTTTTCAATATTCTAAAGTATAACATAATGTTTAAACACATCCAGAACACCAATGGGCGTTCCCGTACTGAATGGGCTAGTGGATGACGGTCCGTGCCAATAGGGGTTCTGAATGGGCTAGTGGATGACGGTCCGTACCAATAGGGGTTCTGAAGGGGCTAGTGGATGACGGTCCGTACCAATAGGGGTTCTGAAGGGGCTAGTGGATGACGGTCCGTACCAATAGGGGTTCTGAAGGGGCTAGTGGATGACGGTCCGTACCAATAGGGGTTCTGAAGGGGCTAGTGGATGACGGTCCGTACCAATAGGGGTTCTGAAGGGGCTAGTGGATGACGGTCCGTACCAATAGGGGTTCTGAAGGGGCTAGTGGATGACGGTCCGTGCCAATAGGGGTTCTGAAGGGGCTAGTGGATGACGGTCCGTACCAATAGGGGTTCTGAAGGGGCTAGTGGATGACGGTCCGTACCAATAGGGGTTCTGAAGGGGCTAGTGGATGACGGTCCGTACCAATAGGGGTTCTGAAGGGGCTAGTGGATGACGGTCCGTACCAATAGGGGTTCTGAATGGGCTAGTGGATGACGGTCCGTGCCAATAGGGGTTCTGAATGGGCTAGTGGATGACGGTCCGTGCCAATAGGGGTTCTGAAGGGGCTAGTGGATGACGGTCCGTACCAATAGGGGTTCTGAAGGGGCTAGTGGATGACGGTCCGTACCAATAGGGGTTCTGAAGGGGCTAGTGGATGACGGTCCGTGCCAATAGGGGTTCTGAAGGGGCTAGTGGATGACGGTCCGTACCAATAGGGGTTCTGAAGGGGCTAGTGGATGACGGTCCGTACCAATAGGGGTTCTGAAGGGGCTAGTGGATGACGGTCCGTACCAATAGGGGTTCTGAATGGGCTAGTGGATGACGGTCCGTACCAATAGGGGTTCTGAAGGGGCTAGTGGATGACGGTCCGTACCAATAGGGGTTCTGAAGGGGCTAGTGGATGACGGTCCGTGCCAATAGGGGTTCTGAAGGGGCTAGTGGATGACGGTCCGTACCAATAGGGGTTCTGAAGGGGCTAGTGGATGACGGTCCGTACCAATAGGGGTTCTGAAGGGGCTAGTGGATGGCGGTCCGTGCCAATAGGGGTTCTGAATGGGCTAGTGGATGACGGTCCGTACCAATAGGGGTTCTGAATGGGCTAGTGGATGACGGTCCGTACCAATAGGGGTTCTGAAGGGGCTAGTGGATGACGGTCCGTGCCAATAGGGGTTCTGAAGGGGCTAGTGGATGACGGTCCGTACCAATAGGGGTTCTGAAGGGGCTAGTGGATGACGGTCCGTGCCAATAGGGGTTCTGAAGGGGCTAGTGGATGACGGTCCGTACCAATAGGGGTTCTGAAGGGGCTAGTGGATGACGGTCCGTACCAATAGGGGTTCTGAAGGGGCTAGTGGATGACGGTCCGTGCCAATAGGGGTTCTGAAGGGGCTAGTGGATGACGGTCCGTACCAATAGGGGTTCTGAAGGGGCTAGTGGATGACGGTCCGTACCAATAGGGGTTCTGAATGGGCTAGTGGATGGCGGTCCGTACCAATAGGGGTTCTGAAGGGGCTAGTGGATGACGGTCCGTACCAATAGGGGTTCTGAAGGGGCTAGTGGATGACGGTCCGTACCAATAGGGGTTCTGAATGGGCTAGTGGATGACGGTCCGTACCAATAGGGGTTCTGAATGGGCTAGTGGATGGCGGTCCGTACCAATAGGGGTTCTGAAGGGGCTAGTGGATGACGGTCCGTACCAATAGGGGTTCTGAAGGGGCTAGTGGATGACGGTCCGTACCAATAGGGGTTCTGAAGGGGCTAGTGGATGACGGTCCGTACCAATAGGGGTTCTGAAGGGGCTAGTGGATGACGGTCCGTACCAATAGGGGTTCTGAAGGGGCTAGTGGATGACGGTCCGTGCCAATAGGGGTTCTGAAGGGGCTAGTGGATGACGGTCCGTGCCAATAGGGGTTCTGAATGGGCTAGTGGATGACGGTCCGTACCAATAGGGGTTCTGAAGGGGCTAGTGGATGACGGTCCGTACCAATAGGGGTTCTGAAGGGGCTAGTGGATGACGGTCCGTACCAATAGGGGTTCTGAAGGGGCTAGTGGATGACGGTCCGTACCAATAGGGGTTCTGAAGGGGCTAGTGGATGGCGGTCCGTGCCAATAGGGGTTCTGAAGGGGCTAGTGGATGACGGTCCGTACCAATAGGGGTTCTGAAGGGGCTAGTGGATGACGGTCCGTACCAATAGGGGTTCTGAAGGGGCTAGTGGATGACGGTCCGTACCAATAGGGGTTCTGAAGGGGCTAGTGGATGACGGTCCGTGCCAATAGGGGTTCTGAAGGGGCTAGTGGATGACGGTCCGTACCAATAGGGGTTCTGAATGGGCTAGTGGATGACGGTCCGTACCAATAGGGGTTCTGAAGGGGCTAGTGGATGACGGTCCGTACCAATAGGGGTTCTGAAGGGGCTAGTGGATGACGGTCCGTACCAATAGGGGTTCTGAAGGGGCTAGTGGATGACGGTCCGTACCAATAGGGGTTCTGAAGGGGCTAGTGGATGACGGTCCGTACCAATAGGGGTTCTGAAGGGGCTAGTGGATGACGGTCCGTGCCAATAGGGGTTCTGAATGGGCTAGTGGATGACGGTCCGTACCAATAGGGGTTCTGAATGGGCTAGTGGATGACGGTCCGTACCAATAGGGGTTCTGAATGGGCTAGTGGATGACGGTCCGTACCAATAGGGGTTCTGAAGGGGCTAGTGGATGACGGTCCGTACCAATAGGGGTTCTGAAGGGGCTAGTGGATGACGGTCCGTGCCAATAGGGGTTCTGAATGGGCTAGTGGATGACGGTCCGTACCAATAGGGGTTCTGAATGGGCTAGTGGATGACGGTCCGTACCAATAGGGGTTCTGAATGGGCTAGTGGATGACGGTCCGTGCCAATAGGGGTTCTGAAGGGGCTAGTGGATGACGGTCCGTACCAATAGGGGTTCTGAAGGGGCTAGTGGATGGCGGTCCGTGCCAATAGGGGTTCTGAATGGGCTAGTGGATGACGGTCCGTACCAATAGGGGTTCTGAAGGGGCTAGTGGATGACGGTCCGTACCAATAGGGGTTCTGAAGGGGCTAGTGGATGACGGTCCGTACCAATAGGGGTTCTGAAGGGGCTAGTGGATGACGGTCCGTACCAATAGGGGTTCTGAAGGGGCTAGTGGATGACGGTCCGTACCAATAGGGGTTCTGAAGGGGCTAGTGGATGACGGTCCGTACCAATAGGGGTTCTGAATGGGCTAGTGGATGACGGTCCGTACCAATAGGGGTTCTGAATGGGCTAGTGGATGACGGTCCGTACCAATAGGGGTTCTGAATGGGCTAGTGGATGACGGTCCGTACCAATAGGGGTTCTGAATGGGCTAGTGGATGACGGTCCGTACCAATAGGGGTTCTGAATGGGCTAGTGGATGACGGTCCGTACCAATAGGGGTTCTGAAGGGGCTAGTGGATGACGGTCCGTGCCAATAGGGGTTCTGAAGGGGCTAGTGGATGACGGTCCGTACCAATAGGGGTTCTGAAGGGGCTAGTGGATGACGGTCCGTACCAATAGGGGTTCTGAAGGGGCTAGTGGATGACGGTCCGTGCCAATAGGGGTTCTGAAGGGGCTAGTGGATGACGGTCCGTGCCAATAGGGGTTCTGAATGGGCTAGTGGATGACGGTCCGTACCAATAGGGGTTCTGAAGGGGCTAGTGGATGACGGTCCGTACCAATAGGGGTTCTGAAGGGGCTAGTGGATGACGGTCCGTGCCAATAGGGGTTCTGAATGGGCTAGTGGATGACGGTCCGTGCCAATAGGGGTTCTGAAGGGGCTAGTGGATGACGGTCCGTACCAATAGGGGTTCTGAATGGGCTAGTGGATGACGGTCCGTACCAATAGGGGTTCTGAAGGGGCTAGTGGATGACGGTCCGTACCAATAGGGGTTCTGAAGGGGCTAGTGGATGACGGTCCGTACCAATAGGGGTTCTGAAGGGGCTAGTGGATGACGGTCCGTACCAATAGGGGTTCTGAATGGGCTAGTGGATGACGGTCCGTACCAATAGGGGTTCTGAATGGGCTAGTGGATGACGGTCCGTGCCAATAGGGGTTCTGAAGGGGCTAGTGGATGACGGTCCGTGCCAATAGGGGTTCTGAAGGGGCTAGTGGATGACGGTCCGTGCCAATAGGGGTTCTGAATGGGCTAGTGGATGACGGTCCGTGCCAATAGGGGTTCTGAAGGGGCTAGTGGATGACGGTCCGTACCAATAGGGGTTCTGAATGGGCTAGTGGATGACGGTCCGTACCAATAGGGGTTCTGAAGGGGCTAGTGGATGACGGTCCGTACCAATAGGGGTTCTGAAGGGGCTAGTGGATGACGGTCCGTGCCAATAGGGGTTCTGAATGGGCTAGTGGATGACGGTCCGTACCAATAGGGGTTCTGAAGGGGCTAGTGGATGACGGTCCGTGCCAATAGGGGTTCTGAAGGGGCTAGTGGATGACGGTCCGTACCAATAGGGGTTCTGAAGGGGCTAGTGGATGACGGTCCGTGCCAATAGGGGTTCTGAAGGGGCTAGTGGATGACGGTCCGTACCAATAGGGGTTCTGAAGGGGCTAGTGGATGACGGTCCGTACCAATAGGGGTTCTGAAGGGGCTAGTGGATGACGGTCCGTACCAATAGGGGTTCTGAAGGGGCTAGTGGATGACGGTCCGTACCAATAGGGGTTCTGAAGGGGCTAGTGGATGACGGTCCGTACCAATAGGGGTTCTGAAGGGGCTAGTGGATGACGGTCCGTACCAATAGGGGTTCTGAAGGGGCTAGTGGATGACGGTCCGTACCAATAGGGGTTCCCGTACAGTTTGACGGACCGTTGATTCAATTAACACTTACTTCAGTGTGTGTGTGTGTGTGTGTGTGTGTGTGTGTGTGTGTGTGTGTGTGTGTGTGTGTGTGTGTGTGTGTGTGTGTGTGTGTGTGTGTGTGTGTGTGTGTGTGTGTGTGTGTGTGTGTGTGTGTGTGTGTGTGTGTGTGTGTGTGTGTGTGTGTGTGTGTGTGTGTGTGTGTGTGTGTGTGTGTGTGGTTTATGCCTTGCTTTTCTTTTCTTTCTTTCTCCATTGCTCTGTGAAGCACTTTGAGCTGCATTTCATGTCATGAAAGGTGCTATACAATAAAGCTTTATTATTATTATTAGAGCAGAAATCATACAGGCTGGGCCAGGCTAACCCATGTGATGTGTGTGTGTGTGTGTGTGTGCGTGCGTCTCTCAGGAGGAGACGGCCAGTCCTGTGGGCAGTGATAAGGTCGCTGAGGAGGAGGGGGAGGATCTGGAGGATGAGGACGAGTACGATGAAGAGGAGGAGGAAGATGACGACGACAGACCCCGAAAGAAACCTCGACACGGAGGCTTCATTCTGGACGAGGCTGGTACGGTGCACGCACGCACGCACTCATGATCAGAGCTTCCGTTGCTCCAGACTGTACGACGGAAGCATTTATATTTGACCGTATGCAGGTGGATCACATACCGTATGTAGGTGGATCAGGTGGATCACATCCCGTATGTAGGTGGATCACATGCCGTATGTAGGTGGATCACATACCGTATGTAGGTGGATCACATACCGTATGTAGGTGGATCACATGGATCACATACCGTATGTAGGTGGATCACATGCCGTATGTAGGTGGATCACATGGATCACATACCGTATGTAGGTGGATCACATGCCGTATGTAGGTGGATCACATACCGTATGTAGGTGGATCACATGGATCACATACCGTATGTAGGTGGATCACATGGATCACATACCGTATGTAGGTGGATCACATGGATCACATACCGTATGTAGGTGGATCACATGGATCACATACCGTATGTAGGTGGATCACATACCGTATGTAGGTGGATCACATGCCGTATGTAGGTGGATCACATGCCGTATGTAGGTGGATCACATGGATCACATACCGTATGTAGGTGGATCACATACCGTATGTAGGTGGATCACAAACCGTATGTAGGTGGATCACAAACCGTATGTAGGTGGATCACATGCCGTATGTAGGTGGATCACATACCGTATGTAGGTGGATCACAAACCGTATGTAGGTGGATCACATGCCGTATGTAGGTGGATCACATACCGTATGTAGGTGGATCACATACCGTATGTAGGTGGATCACATGCCGTATGTAGGTGGATCACATGCCGTATGTAGGTGGATCACATGCCGTATGTAGGTGGATCACATACCGTATGTAGGTGGATCACATACCGTATGTAGGTGGATCACAAACCGTATGTAGGTGGATCACATGCCGTATGTAGGTGGATCACATACCGTATGTAGGTGGATCACATACCGTATGTAGGTGGATCACATACCGTATGTAGGTGGATCAGGTGGATCACATACCGTATGTAGGTGGATCACATACCGTATGTAGGTGGATCACATACCGTATGTAGGTGGATCACATACCGTATGTAGGTGGATCACATACCGTATGTAGGTGGATCAGGTGGATCACATACCGTATGTAGGTGGATCACATACCGTATGTAGGTGGATCACATGCCGTATGTAGGTGGATCACATACCGTATGTAGGTGGATCACATGCCGTATGTAGGTGGATCACATGCCGTATGTAGGTGGATCACATACCGTATGTAGGTGGATCACATGCCGTATGTAGGTGGATCACATACCGTATGTAGGTGGATCACATGCCGTATGTAGGTGGATCACATACCGTATGTAGGTGGATCACAAACCGTATGTAGGTGGATCACATGCCGTATGTAGGTGGATCACATGCCGTATGTAGGTGGATCACATACCGTATGTAGGTGGATCACATACCGTATGTAGGTGGATCACAAACCGTATGTAGGTGGATCACATACCGTATGTAGGTGGATCACATACCGTATGTAGGTGGATCACATACCGTATGTAGGTGGATCACATGCCGTATGTAGGTGGATCACATACCGTATGTAGGTGGATCACATGCCGTATGTAGGTGGATCACATGCCGTATGTAGGTGGATCAGGTGGATCACATCCCGTATGTAGGTGGATCACATGCCGTATGTAGGTGGATCACATGCCGTATGTAGGTGGATCACATACCGTATGTAGGTGGATCACATACCGTATGTAGGTGGATCACATACCGTATGTAGGTGGATCACAAACCGTATGTAGGTGGATCACATGCCGTATGTAGGTGGATCACATACCGTATGTAGGTGGATCACATGCCGTATGTAGGTGGATCACATGCCGTATGTAGGTGGATCACATACCGTATGTAGGTGGATCACATACCGTATGTAGGTGGATCACATACCGTATGTAGGTGGATCACAAACCGTATGTAGGTGGATCACATGCCGTATGTAGGTGGATCACATACCGTATGTAGGTGGATCACATACCGTATGTAGGTGGATCACATGCCGTATGTAGGTGGATCAGGTGGATCACAAACCGTATGTAGGTGGATCACATGCCGTATGTAGGTGGATCACATGCCGTATGTAGGTGGATCACATACCGTATGTAGGTGGATCACATACCGTATGTAGGTGGATCACATGCCGTATGTAGGTGGATCACATGCCGTATGTAGGTGGATCACATGCCGTATGTAGGTGGATCACAAACCGTATGTAGGTGGATCACATGCCGTATGTAGGTGGATCACATGCCGTATGTAGGTGGATCACATGCCGTATGTAGGTGGATCACATGCCGTATGTAGGTGGATCACAAACCGTATGTAGGTGGATCACAAACCGTATGTAGGTGGATCACATACCGTATGTAGGTGGATCACATGCCGTATGTAGGTGGATCACATGCCGTATGTAGGTGGATCACATGCCGTATGTAGGTGGATCACATGCCGTATGTAGGTGGATCACATACCGTATGTAGGTGGATCACATACCGTATGTAGGTGGATCACAAACCGTATGTAGGTGGATCACATGCCGTATGTAGGTGGATCACATACCGTATGTAGGTGGATCACATACCGTATGTAGGTGGATCACATACCGTATGTAGGTGGATCACATACCGTATGTAGGTGGATCACATGCCGTATGTAGGTGGATCACATGCCGTATGTAGGTGGATCACATGCCGTATGTAGGTGGATCACATGCCGTATGTAGGTGGATCACATACCGTATGTAGGTGGATCACATACCGTATGTAGGTGGATCACATACCGTATGTAGGTGGATCACATACCGTATGTAGGTGGATCACATACCGTATGTAGGTGGATCACATACCGTATGTAGGTGGATCACAAACCGTATGTAGGTGGATCACATGCCGTATGTAGGTGGATCACATGCCGTATGTAGGTGGATCACATACCGTATGTAGGTGGATCACATACCGTATGTAGGTGGATCACATACCGTATGTAGGTGGATCACATACCGTATGTAGGTGGATCACATACCGTATGTAGGTGGATCACATACCGTATGTAGGTGGATCACATGCCGTATGTAGGTGGATCACATACCGTATGTAGGTGGATCACATACCGTATGTAGGTGGATCACATGCCGTATGTAGGTGGATCACATACCGTATGTAGGTGGATCACATGCCGTATGTAGGTGGATCACATACCGTATGTAGGTGGATCACAAACCGTATGTAGGTGGATCACATGCCGTATGTAGGTGGATCACATGCCGTATGTAGGTGGATCACATACCGTATGTAGGTGGATCACATACCGTATGTAGGTGGATCACAAACCGTATGTAGGTGGATCACATGCCGTATGTAGGTGGATCACATACCGTATGTAGGTGGATCACATGCCGTATGTAGGTGGATCACAAACCGTATGTAGGTGGATCACATGCCGTATGTAGGTGGATCACATGCCGTATGTAGGTGGATCACATACCGTATGTAGGTGGATCACATACCGTATGTAGGTGGATCACATGCCGTATGTAGGTGGATCACATACCGTATGTAGGTGGATCACATGCCGTATGTAGGTGGATCACATGCCGTATGTAGGTGGATCAGGTGGATCACATCCCGTATGTAGGTGGATCACATGCCGTATGTAGGTGGATCACATGCCGTATGTAGGTGGATCACATGGATCACATACCGTATGTAGGTGGATCAGGTGGATCACATCCCGTATGTAGGTGGATCAGGTGGATCACATCCCGTATGTAGGTGGATCAGGTGGATCACATCCCGTATGTAGGTGGATCAGGTGGATCACATGCCGTATGTAGGTGGATCAGGTGGATCACATGCCGTATGTAGGTGGATCACATACCGTATGTAGGTGGATCAGGTGGATCACATCCCGTATGTAGGTGGATCAGGTGGATCACATGCCGTATGTAGGTGGATCAGGTGGATCACATGCCGTATGTAGGTGGATCACATACCGTATGTAGGTGGATCACATACCGTATGTAGGTGGATCACATGCCGTATGTAGGTGGATCACATACCGTATGTAGGTGGATCAGGTGGATCACATCCCGTATGTAGGTGGATCAGGTGGATCACATGCCGTATGTAGGTGGATCACATACCGTATGTAGGTGGATCACATGCCGTATGTAGGTGGATCACATGCCGTATGTAGGTGGATCACATGCCGTATGTAGGTGGATCACATGCCGTATGTAGGTGGATCACATGCCGTATGTAGGTGGATCACATGCCGTATGTAGGTGGATCACATACCGTATGTAGGTGGATCACATGCCGTATGTAGGTGGATCACATGCCGTATGTAGGTGGATCACATGCCGTATGTAGGTGGATCACATGCCGTATGTAGGTGGATCACATGCCGTATGTAGGTGGATCACATACCGTATGTAGGTGGATCACATGCCGTATGTAGGTGGATCACATGCCGTATGTAGGTGGATCACATGCCGTATGTAGGTGGATCACATACCGTATGTAGGTGGATCACATGCCGTATGTAGGTGGATCACATACCGTATGTAGGTGGATCACATGGATCACATACCGTATGTAGGTGGATCACATGCCGTATGTAGGTGGATCAGGTGGATCACATACCGTATGTAGGTGGATCAGGTGGATCACATACCGTATGTAGGTGGATCAGGTGGATCACATGCCGTATGTAGGTGGATCACATGCCGTATGTAGGTGGATCAGGTGGATCACATACCGTATGTAGGTGGATCAGGTGGATCACATACCGTATGTAGGTGGATCAGGTGGATCACATACCGTATGTAGGTGGATCAGGTGGATCACATACCGTATGTAGGTGGATCAGGTGGATCACATGCCGTATGTAGGTGGATCACATGCCGTATGAAAACGGCAACATTGACTATGTATCGTATCGTGATGCAGATAATCGGTATCGAATAATGGTTTTGCTATGCAAATTATCGATTGTATTAATACTACATGTTTATGACATTTAGCAATTTTTTTGAAGAAAAAGGGGGGTTTAATTACTTAGTTTAAAATAATGTCAATGTATTTTAAATAGTTACTGTATCGATTTATAATCATTGAATCGGATCGCCATAATGAACCAATATGGTCGTATCGTCAACCATGTATCGTATCGTCAACCATGTATCGTATCGTCAACCACGTATCGTATCGTCAACCACGTATCGTATCGTCAACCATGTATCGTATCGTCAACCATGTATCGTATCGTCAACCATGTATCGTGATACGTATCGTTCATGTGGTCAGTGAAGTGATGACCTCATCGTCTGTCTAGATGTATAGACTATAAGGACACATCCAGGGTTCATGTGGTCAGTGAAGTGTTGACCGTCTGTCCGTCTTCTCTGTCTAGACGTGGACGATGAGTACGAGGACGAAGACCCATGGGAGGAGGGAGCCGAGGACATCTTGGAGAAGGGTGAGCAGGAACGCACACACGCACGCACACACGCACGCACGCCACGCACGCACGCACATGTCAGAACTGTATTTCTGTCATATCTATCTATCTTATTATATTATTATGTGCAGGGCCATATCTATCTATCATATCTGCCGATACCCATTCCGATATTACGCAGAGGACCACAATGGAAACAAGCCTGTAGGCCGTAGAGGGGCTGATTGGCCCAAAGCCTGCTAACCCATTTTGACAAAATAAAATAAAGAAGTCTTCTGAAATAATATATATATTCAAAGATTTTCACGATTTTTCCAAAAATAGCAGACCTCCAAGCTCGTAGCGCGCCACTCGGTAGCTAAAGTACAACATAATGCTTAGTTAAAACACCAAAAGGGGTTCTCGCCCAGAATGGGTTAATAAAGTATTCAATCAATAAATAAATAGCATATTATATACTCTTTTTCCAAGTGTCTGTTTTCACAACTGAATGAGATCAGTACACAAATTACATGTAGAATTATTTTAAATTTTTATATTTTTTGCTGGTGAAAACCGATTAAATCTGTTTTTTTTATAGACCGTTCCGATACCCATATGGCATTTTTATGCCGATTATGCTACCGAATAATCGTGCATTCCTACTGGAAAGGTTTTGGAAAGTGTTCGTTAAGAATGCGAGGCGGGGTTGGCGAAAGGGCCTTTCTGTGTGGAGTTTGCATGTTCTCCCCGTGTCCCCTAGGGTAGGTACCCTCACATGTTCTCCCCGTGTCCCCTAGGGTAGGTACCCTCACATGTTCTCCCCGTGTCCCCTAGGGTAGGTACCCTCACATGTTCTCCCCGTGTCCCCTAGGGTAGGTACCCTCACATGTTCTCCCCGTGTCCCCTAGGGTAGGTACCCTCACATGTTCTCCCCGTGTCCCCTAGGGTAGGTACCCTCACATGTTCTCCCCGTGTCCCCTAGGGTAGGTACCCTCACATGTTCTCCCCGTGTCCCCTAGGGTAGGTACCCTCACATGTTCTCCCCGTGTCCCCTAGGGTAGGTACCCTCACATGTTCTCCCCGTGTCCCCTAGGGTAGGTACCCTCACATGTTCTCCCCGTGTCCCCTAGGGTAGGTACCCTCACATGTTCTCCCCGTGTCCCCTAGGGTAGGTACCCTCACATGTTCTCCCCGTGTCCCCTAGGGTAGGTACCCTCACATGTTCTCCCCGTGTCCCCTAGGGTAGGTACCCTCACATGTTCTCCCCGTGTCCCCTAGGGTAGGTACCCTCACATGTTCTCCCCGTGTCCCCTAGGGTAGGTACCCTCACATGTTCTCCCCGTGTCCCCTAGGGTAGGTACCCTCACATGTTCTCCCCGTGTCCCCTAGGGTAGGTACCCTCACATGTTCTCCCCGTGTCCCCTAGGGTAGGTACCCTCACATGTTCTCCCCGTGTCCCCTAGGGTAGGTACCCTCACATGTTCTCCCCGTGTCCCCTAGGGTAGGTACCCTCACATGTTCTCCCTGTGTCCCCTAGGGTAGGTACCCTCACAAAAACATGCAGTAATCCTGGTCTCTAAACCGCCTCCCCCTGGCCAGCCGGGGCGCCTGATGGAGGGGAAAGGAACTGGTCGGAATAACGTGTTCCTTCCACGCGCTACGTCCAACCAGGAAAACTCCCTGGTTGGATGGAGGAGCAACTTGGACACGCAGGCATGAAGGAAGCATGAGTTCAAGTCCGTTGCTCTCCCCAGGTTGGCGGAGGGTTTGTAGAGCCCAGGATCACATTAGATAATTGACACAGGGGTGAACAATGGGTTACATAATCGTGGGATAAAACATGTATAAAACAAATGACATGTTGGCTGGGTTTGTGACTGTGCTCTCCCTGTCTTCGCCAACAACAACATCCCTCTCTCTGATCTGAAACGATGCATGTCCTCCTCCTTCAGTCAACGGTAATTTATGACCGACCTTATCGTTGCTTTGAGCGATGTCATCCATCCATCCGTCCGTCCATCGTGTCTTAACGAGTCAAAGTGGATCCATTTAATGATCGCCAACATCTCCGGTTGACACTTTTATTTAAGTATTTTATTTAATTTTTTCTTCCCATGATCAATAACTCCATCCCATTCCAGCTCTTCTGCATTTTGGAAGTCTTGAATCCATAGACCATTTGTGACCGTTTCTGACCGAGGATAAGTCATTGAATATGTTTTAATTTTCGTTTTTCGTTTCCCATGTCATATGAAAGCAGGGAATCACAGCTTCAAATTGACATATTGGTTGTTCAGTTTGACCCACCAGTTTTAGAGATATGGCTTATAGAGTAATGTCTTGCAGAGAAACGCCAAGTTGAGAAAACGGGCTTGAAAGGTTCACTTCTGTGGACT
>NW_027637800.1:332619-345119 GCF_951216825.1 Electrona antarctica | reverse complement strand
ATAAGGACACAAAGTCAGGTTTCAAATTTTACCAAAAATATATCAAATTTATTTAAAATTGAAATCGGGCAATAAATAGACACTGAACCCCAAACAAGCCAGGAATGCAACACACAAGGAAACACTGAATAGCTCAATCAATGAAGGGTTAACTTAAATGCCGAAACAATAATAAATGATAAACTCAAGACCTAACTAGGCATCCTAACAAACAAAGATATGGGCTGGTAAACTAATAAGTGGGGGAGCCTGGGGAGCTATGCACACTTTCTTTGTTGTTTTTTATTTTTTCTTCTTTGTAATTATTTGTTTGGTCCAAAATATTGTTTGTGTTATGAGTTGTCACGACTCGAGTTGGCTTTGTCCGCGGCGTAACCGTCTTTAAATAAATACTTTAAGAAATGTCTATGGAAAAAATGCTAATCACTCAATCAGGGACCAGCTGACACAGGGTGTGGCAGCCAATCAGGGACCAGCTAACACAGGGTGTGGCAGCCAATCAGGGACCAGCTGACACAGGGTGTGGCAGCCAGGGCCATCAGGTGATTGACAGGTGTCTCATTAATTCAATTCAATTCAATTTTATTAAAGTGTCAAATCACAACAAGGTGTCTCAAGACACTTTACAACCAACAAAGATCCACCCAGAGCAAGCAATATTGCGACAATGGTAACGAAAAACTCCCCTTTAGGAAGAAACGTCGGGCAGAACCCGACTCTAGGGTGGGCGGCCATCTGCCTCGACCGTGTCGGCGGAGAGGGGGGGGAGGGTAGAGGGGAATAGGAAGAAAGAAGAGAAGAGAGATAGACAGGGTGGGCTCCATGGAGGGGCCTGGTCCACATCTGGTCCAGGTCGTGCACTGTGAGGCCGGGTCCACGGTCACACTTCTGGTGGGCTCCATGAAGTGGCCTGGTCCACGGTCACACTCGGCAGTCAGTTGGGGGTTAATATTAGAGGTCCACGGAACTGCGAAGTGGAGGACAAAAAGAGACTCCGGGGAAGGATTCCCCGGATGTTGGGTTAGTGGCAGGCCTTACTAGAGCCTATACAGTGTATATTACAAGAACTGCTGGGAGACTGCTGGGCTCCATGAAGTGGCCTGGTCCACGGCCTGGTCCACGGTCACACTCGGCAGTCAGTTGGGGGTTAATATTAGAGGTCCACGGAACTGCGAAGTGGAGGACAAAAAGAGACTCCGGGGAAGGAGTTGGATTAGTGGCAGGCCTTACTGGAGCCTATACAGTGTATATTACAAGCACTGCTGGGAGACAAACCCACACAAACAATGTACAATTGTGGTATTTAGCAGAGACACAACACAGGTGCAGGGTTTGGTGGGAGGTTCCCCTTACTCAGTTCTCACCCTTATGACTTTATCGGGTGAGCGAGTACTGGAGACAAGTCTAGCTATAGGCTTTGTCGTAGAGAGGTTTTCAACCTAGTCTTGAATGTGCAGAGCGTGTCAGCCCCACGGACCGAAGCCGGGAGAAGGTTCCACAGCTGAGGTGCCTGGGACCTAAACGCCCTGCCTCCTATTGTAACTTTTGATATTTTTTGGGACAGTAAGCATTTTTGCATACTGTAAACGCATTGGTCTTCTATTTGGTTTGTAGGGATCGATGAGTTCTTTGAGCTATTGTGGTGCCTGACCATTGAGAGCTTTGTAGGTGAGGAGAAGGATTTTGAACTCTATTCTGTATTTAACCGGGAGCCAGTGTAGAGAGGCCAGTGCAGGAGTGATATGGTCTCTTCTTCTGGTACCTGTCAGCACACGCGCCGCAGCATTTTGAACTAGCTGTAGGCTTTTCAGAGACTTACTTGGGCAGCCTGACAATAGCGAGTTGCAGTAGTCCAGCCTTGAGGTAACAAATGCGTGCAAAGTTTTTCTGCGTCATTTTTGGACAGGATGTGCCTAACCTTTGCAATATTACGCAGGTGAAAAAAGGATTTGAGATTTGTTTGATGTGAGATTTGAAGGACATATCTTGATCAAAGATAACTCCCAGATTCTTTACAGTGGCCTTGGAGGCCAATGTAATGCCATCTAGGGAAAAGTTCTCGTCGGCTAGTTTGTCTCTTAGGGGCTTAGGGCCAATAATGATAACTTCCGTTTTGTCGGAGTTGAGGAGTAGGTAATTACGGGTCATCCAACTCTTTATGTCTTTAAGACATGCTTGAAGTTTGACTAGTTGGTCCGTTTCGTTCGGTTTCATCGATAGATATAGTTGAGTGTCGTCCGCGTAACAGTGGAAATCTATAGAGTGTTCCCTGATGATGTTACCCAGAGGGAGCATATATAAAGAGAAAAGTATTGGTCCAAGCACAGAGCCTTGTGGAACTCCGTATTTGACCTTTTCACGTGTTGAGGATCCATCATTGACATTAACAAACTGAAATCGGTCAGACAGATAGGACTCGAACCATTTCAGTGCGACATCCTTGATGCCAACCAGGTGCTCCAGTCTCTGTAGCAGGATGTGGTGGTCAATAGTGTCGAATGCAGCACTAAGGTCCAGCAATACCAGTACAGAGAGGAGGTTATTATCTGCTGCAGTCAGGAGGTCATTTGAAACTCTCAGCAATGCCGTCTCAGTGCTATGGTTAGCTCTGAAGCCTGACTGAAAGCCTTCGAATATATTGTTATGTAGAAAGTCACATAACTGTTTGGCGACTGCTTTCTCGAGGATTTTGGAGAGAAATGGAAGCTTTGATATGGGTCTATAGTTAGCTAAAATGCCTGAGTCAAGAGTAGGCTTATTGATCATATTGAGCAGGGATGTACCAACCGGGGGCAGGACCTCTTTGAGTAATCTAGTTGGAACTGGATCCAGGGGACATGTCGTTGATTTTGAGGAAGTTATCATTGAAGTGAAATCAGAGAGCTCGATTGGGGAGAACCTGTCCATATATATATTTGGGTGTGCGGCCATCTCTGGGACCACCATATTTGGGGGCAGTCCAGTGGGGGCCGAGAGTAGTTGTAGATCAATTTGATCTCTGATAGTGGATCAGTGGAATCATTACTTTTTGTCAGTTTTGTGTGAGTGTCAAAAAGGAACTTGGGGTTACTTTTGTTTTCCTCTATTAGGGATGAATAATAGGTGGCTCTGGCATTGTCGAGGGCCTTTTTGTATCATTAGACCAGCAGAGGTCAGCAATGTATTATGTCATAGGCACTATACAACAGAAGAAAGACAGATTAGTGCACTGATAGATGATCGACAGATAAACAAATGATACATTATGATTAGAGACTGTGTAGTGTGCCAGCACCTAACAACGCCCCTTTAAAAGGATATGCCAAGGACCCCCATATAATAAGAGAAGATTTTTTTAATCTGTGCCATGCCCTAACCAGAAGATTGTTAGGGGTGGGACCAAGTATGCACCGAACCGAACGTGCCTGGGTACCCCCGGGTACCCATTACAACGTGCCTGGGTACCCCCGGGCACCCATTACAACGTACCTGGGTACCCCCGGGCACCCATTACAATGTGCCTGGGTACCCCCGGGCACCCATTACAACGTGCCTGGGTACCCCCGGGCACCCATTACAACGTGCCTGGGTACCCCCGGGCACCCATTACAACGTGCCTGGGTACCCCCGGGTACCCATTATAACGTGCCTGGGTACCCCCGGGCACCCATTACAACGTGCCTGGGTACCCCCGGGTACCCATTATAACGTGCCTGGGTACCCCCGGGTACCCATTATAACGTGCCTGGGTACCCCCGGGTACCCATTACAACGTGCCTGGGTACCCCCGGGTACCCATTATAACGTGCCTGGGTACCCCCGGGCACCCATTACAACGTGCCTGGGTACCCCCGGGCACCCATTACAACGTGCCTGGGTACCCCCGGGCACCCATTACAACGTGCCTCCCCCGGGTACCCATTATAACGTGCCTGGGTACCCCCGGGCACCCATTACAACATGCCTGGGTACCCCCGGGCACCCATTACAACATGCCTGGGTACCCCCGGGCACCCATTACAACGTGCCTGGGTACCCCCGGGCACCCATTACAACATGCCTGGGTACCCCCGGGCACCCATTACAACGTGCCTGGGTACCCCCGGGCACCCATTACAACGTGCCTCCCCCGGGTACCCATTACAACGTGCCTGGGTACCCCCGGGCACCCATTACAACGTGCCTGGGTACCCCCGGGCACCCATTACAACGTGCCTGGGTACCCCCGGGCACCCATTACAACATGCCTGGGTACCCCCGGGCACCCATTACAACGTGCCTGGGTACCGGGCACCCATTACAACGTGCCTGGGTACCGGGTACCCATTACAACGTGCCTGGGTACCCCCGGGCACCCATTACAACGTGCCTGGGTACCCCCGGGCACCCATTACAACGTGCCTGGGTACCCCCGGGCAACCATTACAACGTGCCTGGGTACCCCCGGGCACCCATTACAACGTGCCTGGGTACCGGGTACCCATTACAACGTGACTGGGTACCCCCGGGCACCCATTACAACGTGCCTGGAGCTATCTCTCTGCATGGAGTTAGTTGTGGAGGAGTCTAGAGACAGAGAGACGCTGTGCCTGGCACTGAAGCAGAGAAGCAACATCATTATTACAGTTTAGTTTAGTCTAGAGACAGAGACACTGTGCCTGGCACTGAAGCAGAGAAGCAACATCATTATTACAGTTTAGTTTAGTCTAGAGACAGAGACACGCTGTGTCTGGCACTGAAGCAGAGAAGCTTCATTATTAAAGTTTCTTAAACGTAATTTTCAAGTGAAGTTTATGGGAGGAAACTTTTAAGAGAGGACAGGTGTCTAGCGCCTTGACGAGAGAGGAAGAGAGAGAGAGAGAGAGAGAGAGAGAGAGAGAGAGAGAGAGCACGATAAAAAAAATATCGCCGTTAATCTATTCTCAAAGTTGGGTCTGGGAGCATGGGTCTCTGTAACTGTAAGCCTGCTTCAAATGGAACCAAAGGACCCTTTTCTAAAAATAAATGGACTAGACTCCTCCGCGGGGACCCCCCTTATCCGCGGACCCCCACACAGACTACCGCGGAGGCGCGGACCCCCGCGGAGGTCGGCGTGGAGCCCCGCGGAGGTCGACGCGGACCCCCGCGGAGGTCGGCGCGGACCCCCGCGGAGGTCCGCGATAGTCTGCGTGGGGGTCCGCGATAGTCTGCGTGGGGGTCCGCGCCTCCGCGGTAGTCTGTGTGGTCTGTGCGGTAGCATCATGATGCCATCATCCATGCATCACAACCAAAACAAACTTCTAGGACTAGCTTTGACGGTTGCCACATTTCGTGCAACCAGGTCTATGAAAATGTTAACAGGCCAGATCAAGTCAGAAAATCCGAAAAAGTAATTTGCCCTGGGTAAATGCAGAATAGATATTATATAGATATTATATTTAAAAGAATCACTATTATCCACAAATGGCTCAATAAAGGAGAGGATGTTACACTATTCATTATACATGTCTTAAATTGACATTGAGCTTTTTTGTTAAATAAACATTTGACCTCATTTAAGTTATTTTATACCATTTTGGAACCGAAATAGGGAACCGTTAAGAACCGGAATCGATAAGCAGAACCGGAATCGTTAAGCAGAACCGGAATCGATAAGCAGAACCGGAATCGATAAGCAGAACCGCAATCGATAAGCAGAACCGGAATCGATAAGCAGAACCGGAAATCGGTACCAGACTCGAAACAATCCAAACGATACCCATCCCTATTAACCACCGTTTTGTTTTTAACCCATTCGGGGCGGGAACCCCTTTTGGTGTTTTAAGAATTATGTTATGCTACACACACACACACACACACACACACACACACACACACACACACACACACACACACACTTTCAGAGCGAACATTTTTAACTCAAATCTTTGCTTCTTGGGGGTCCCTGGAACAACATATTTTCAGATAGGTGCCAGCGGCCAATTACATATTTTTGGGGGTCCTTGACATGAAAATGAAACTATGTATAAACTATGCATACTATACTATATTATACTATAGCACTTTTATAGTACATATGTATAGTACTAGAATTTCGCGGGCCTTTGGCCCGCTCATCCCAGAGTTGCGTTGCCCCGCGTTGCGATACAGAAGTCCACAGATACAGAAGTCCACAGTGACACGCGTTTTATGCAGCTGTTTTGTGTTGCAGCGCGTGCGCGCGTGTAGTGTTGTTGTTCTTATCCATATATGCGCCTCGGTTCGTCCCGTTTGTTCCACGCCAGGTGTCGACGCAGTCGTTGGCGCAATTTTCGTGTTTGCATTATTTTAACTGTGTAGGCATACCATATTCTGAATGACCAAAAAGAGGACACATGCGCACGCGCGTGCATGTGGATGTGCACATGCGCGTGCATGTGTCGTGCGTGGGCGGTTATGTTAAAATCAGATGTCAAAATAATCTATAGGCTAACAATAAATTGATCAAATATGCTCTATATTAGTTATGTATTTATTTAAAGCAGTGGCTCTCAAAGGTGTGATCCAGGGACCCTCATGGTTCCTTGAGGGGGTTCCAAATGGACCCATTATAGGTCTGTAACTCTGAGAGTGTACAAATGGAACCAAGTGGACCCTACAGGTCTGTAACTGTGAGAGTGTACAAATGGAACCAAATGGACTGTTTTATAACTTCTAACTCTGATACTGTACAAATGGAATGAAATGGGACTGTTATGGGTCCATTTGGTTTTACTCTAAGAGTTATGGGGGTCCTTGAAATTAAAAAGGTTGAGAACCTGTATGCAATGGCTTATGTCTTGTAAAAAGAGAGACCAGCCTATTGTCCAAACCATCATATCTTATGCTTTGCTAGGTTGTACAAAATAATATTGGGTCAATATAATTTGCAGGACTCACGTGTGTTCTCTCTCTCTCCTGCTCTCTTCTCTCTCCTCCCTCTCTGGGGTGTGTGGGGGGGGGGGGGGGGGGGATTAGTTGCGCTGCCTTCGACAGTGCTATACTTCTCCAGCAGCGGTGCAGAACCGAGAGAGTGACACATTCTGTTGGATGTAAACTGCGCAACTTTTAGCTTTAAAGATCGGATTGTGTAGTCGCACCGGTGCTACAAAGTGAATGTTACAACTCGCACGGTGATATTTGAAGTCGCAAATGCGAGTACCTAGTCGCACTGTCGAGCCCTGTGTAGTGTAGTGCCATTTTCGCTGCATCGCGAGGCGATCCAAAATCCCCCCCCCCCCGCGCACGCACGCACGCACACACACACACACTGTACGTAGCTGTTTGTTGTTGCAGCGCGCGCGTGTGCGTGTAGTGTTGCTGTTGTTGTTCGTATCCATATATGCGCCTCGGTTTGTCCCGCTTGTACCACGCCAGGTGTCGACGCGGTCGTGTTAGCATTATTGTAACTGTCCAAGTTAGAATCAGTGTGTGCAGTGTGTAGTTCTTCTTCTTCTACGTTGTTTTGGTATGTGTGTGTGTGGGTGACGTGGTGGGCTTTGAGCAAATGGGAGAGGGAATGTAGTGTTGCCAGGTCCGCGTATTGTAAGCGAGTGGTAGTGTGTGTAAGTAGCGTGTTGAATGGCATTGTTCCTGTGCTTGTTTTCATAGACGTGGCAACAAATTAGGCGGGGGTGTCGGTGCTTGTGGCGTGTTTGTGTTTATTATTGATGTTGATATTGTTTGTGAGTCTGGACGGGAGGCGGCTTTAGTGGCAGTGCAATGACAGTTTTTACGCGGGTGGTGTTGAGTGTGGCCGTGCGGCGCGACATGAGGAGATAGCCGTGGATCGACACGGAGGGTAAGGCTGTGACGTCTTAGTGTGTTGTTGCAGTGTGTGTTGCTGCTGCTTCGGCTTCGGCACCCAGCGTCTCAGTGACGTAGTAGCTGGTGACTTTGGGTATTGTGTTGCGCACATGTTTTCACTTGTATAATAGATAGTATGTATCGTTTATATATAGTTTCATTATATAGATATTCCACGGTTACGTTCTTAGCTTACGCATGTTTCATGATAACTACTTTTTTTATGTATGTGATGTGTTGCCATGCTTTTTGTTATTGCTTAATGTAAGTCGCTCTGGATTAAGAGCGTCTGATAAATGCCTACATTGTAAATTGTAAAATGTTTGAGAACGACTGACACAGAAACATGGGGGTTGTCAGTAAACCGTCAGGATTTAGAAGGTATTTGTAGAATCATCCTCAGGTCTAAATGGGTTAAATGACTGAAATAAAGATTCAACTCAACGTCACACGGGTGATAAGAGCGCCCCTCACTTCACACGGGTGATAAGAGCGCCCCTCACTTCACATGGGTGTGATTTTTGACTTTTTCAGAGACTCCAGAGAAGAAGCTCTGGGTGAATACTACATGAGGAAATACGCCAAGTCATCTGGAGGGGAGAAGTGAGTATCTATCTACGCACGCACGCACGGACGTATGCACGCGCACGTACAGACCACACGCACGGACGTACGCACACGCACGTACAGACCACACGCACGCACGGACGTACGCACACGCACGTACAGACCACACGCACGTACAGACCACACGCACGCACGGACGTACGCACACGCACGTACAGACCACACGCACGTACAGACCGCACGCACGCACGGACGTACGCACACGCACAAACAGACCACACGCACGTACGGACGTACGCACACGCACAAACAGACCGCACGCACGCACGGACGTACGCACACGCACAAACAGACCACACGCACGTACAGACCGCACGCACGCACAGACGTACGCACACGCACGTACAGACCACACGCACGCACAGACCACACGCACGTACAGACCACACGCACGCACAGACCACACGCACGTACAGACCACACGCACGCACAGACCACACGCACGTACAGACCACACGCACGTACAGACCACACGCACGTACAGACCACACGCACGTACAGACCACACGCACGCACAGACCACACGCACGCACAGACCACACGCACGTACAGACCACACGCACGTACATACCACACGCACGCACAGACCACACGCACGTACAGACCACACGCACGCACACGCACGTACAGACCACACGCACGTACAGACCTCACGCACGCACGTACGCACACGCATGTACAGACCACACGCACGCACGGACGTACGCACACGTACAGACGCACACGCCCACACATACACCCCCATATTTCTTACTTCTACTCCACTTCCATTTCAGTCGACTAAATCTACAGTTGTTGTTTTGTCGGCAAAAAAGTATCCGCCTTGATGGCTGTTTTTACACTTGCTGAAAATAGCCGCTCTACGAGCTCTACGAGCTCTACGAGCTCTACGAGCTCTACCAGCTCTACGAGCTCTACGAGCTCTACCAGCTCTACCAGCTCTACGAGCTCTACAAGCTCTACCAGCTCTACGAGCTCTACCAGCTCTACGAGCTCTACGAGCTCTACCAGCTCTACGAGCTCTACCAGCTCTACCAGCTCTACGAGCTCTACCAGCTCTACCAGCTCTACCAGCTCTACGAGCTCTACCAGCTCTACCAGCTCTACCAGCTCTACGAGCTCTACCAGCTCTACCAGCTCTACGAGCTCTACCAGCTCTACCAGCTCTACCAGCTCTACGAGCTCTACCAGCTCTACCAGCTCTACCAGCTCTACCAGCTCTACGAGCTCTACCAGCTCTACCAGCTCTACGAGCTCTACCAGCTCTACCAGCTCTACCAGCTCTACGAGCTCTACCAGCTCTACCAGCTCTACGAGCTCTACCAGCTCTACGAGCTCTACCAGCTCTACCAGCTCTACCAGCTCTACCAGCTCTACGAGCTCTACGAGCTCTACCAGCTCTACCAGCTCTACCAGCTCTACGAGCTCTACCAGCTCTACGAGCTCTACCAGCTCTACCAGCTCTACCAGCTCTACGAGCTCTACCAGCTCTACGAGCTCTACCAGCTCTACCAGCTCTACGAGCTCTACGAGCTCTACGAGCTCTACGAGCTCTACAAGCTCACAAGGCGTCGCGTCTTAGTTTTAGTCGATGAAATCAACACTGATCCACGCTGCAATGAAAGAGACTGACTAAAACTAAAACTATTGAAGAGACTATGACTAAAACTAAAACTATTGAGACTATGACTAAAACTAAAACTATTGAGACTATGACTAAAACTAAATAAACTATTGAGACTATGACTAAAACTAAATAACCTATTGAAGAGACTATGACTAAAACTAAATAACCTATTGAAGAGACTATGACTAAAACTAAATAACCTATTGAAGAGACTACGACTAAAACTAAATAAACTATTGAAGAGACTATGACTAAAACTAAATAAACTATTGAAGAGACTATGACTAAAACTAAATAACCTATTGAAGAGACTATGACTAAAACTAAATAACCTATTGAAGAGACTACGACTAAAACTAAATAAACTATTGAAGAGACTATGACTAAAACTAAATAAACTATTGAAGAGACTGCGACTAAAACTAAATAAACTATTGAAGAGACTACGACTAAAACTAAATAAACTATTGAAGAGACTATGACTAAAACTAAATAAACTATTGAAGAGACTACGACTAAAACTAAATAAACTATTGAAGAGACTGCGACTAAAACTAAATAAACTATTGAAGAGACTACGACTAAAACTAAATAAACTATTGAAGAGACTACGACTAAAACTAAATAAACTATTGAAGAGACTACGACTAAAACTAAATAAACTATTGAGACTACGACTAAAACTAAATAACCTATTGAAGTGACTACGACTAAAACTAAATAAACTATTGAAGAGACTATGACTAAAACTAAATAAACTATTGAAGAGACTATGACTAAAACTAAATAAACTATTGAAGAGACTGCGACTAAAACTAAATAAACTATTGAAGAGACTACGACTAAAACTAAATAAACTATTGAAGAGACTACGACTAAAACTAAATAAACTATTGAAGAGACTACGACTAAAACTAAATAAACTATTGAGACTACGACTAAAACTAAATAACCTATTGAAGTGACTACGACTAAAACTAAATAAACTATTGAAGAGACTATGACTAAAACTAAATAAACTATTGAAGAGACTATGACTAAAACTATTGAAGAGACTACGACTAAAACTAAATAACCTATTGAGACTATGACTAAAACTAAAACTATTGAAGAGACTACGACTAAAACTAAATAAACTATTGAGACTATGACTAAAACTAAATAAACTATTGAAGAGACTACGACTAAAACTAAATAAACTATTGAAGAGACTATGACTAAAACTAAATAAACTATTGAAGAGACTATGACTAAAACTAAATAAACTATTGAAGAGACTATGACTAAAACTAAATAAACTATTGAAGAGACTATGACTAAAACTAAATAAACTATTGAAGAGACTACGACTAAAACTAAATAAACTATTGAAGAGACTATGACTAAAACTAAATAAACTATTGAAGAGACTATGACTAAAACTAAATAAACTATTCAAGAGACTATGACTAAAACTAAATAAACTATTGAAGAGACTGTGACTAAAACTAAATAAACTATTGAAGAGACTATGACTAAAACTAAATAAACTATTGAAGAGACTGTGACTAAAACTAAATAAACTATTGAAGAGACTGTGACTAAAACTAAATAAACTATTGAAGAGACTGTGACTAAAACTAAATAAACTATTGAAGAGACTATGACTAAAACTAAATAAACTATTGAAGAGACTGTGACTAAAACTAAATAAACTATTGAAGAGACTATGACTAAAACTAAATAAACTATTGAAGAGACTGTGACTAAAACTAAATAAACTATTGAAGAGACTGTGACTAAAACTAAATAAACTATTGAAGAGACTGTGACTAAAACTAAATAAACTATTGAAGAGACTATGACTAAAACTAAATAAACTATTGAAGAGACTGTGACTAAAACTAAATAAACTATTGAAGAGACTATGACTAAAACTAAATAAACTATTGAAGAGACTGTGACTAAAACTAAATAAACTATTGAAGAGACTATGACTAAAACTAAATAAACTATTGAAGAGACTGTGACTAAAACTAAATAAACTATTGAAGAGACTGTGACTAAAACTAAATAAACTATTGAAGAGACTATGACTAAAACTAAATAAACTATTGAAGAGACTGTGACTAAAACTAAATAAACTATTGAAGAGACTATGACTAAAACTAAATAAACTATTGAAGAGACTGTGACTAAAACTAAATAAACTATTGAAGAGACTGTGACTAAAACTAAATAAACTATTGAAGAGACTATGACTAAAACTAAATAAACTATTGAAGAGACTATGACTAAAACTAAATAAACTATTCAAGAGACTGTGACTAAAACTAAATAAACTATTGAAGAGACTATGACTAAAACTAAATAAACTATTGAAGAGACTGTGACTAAAACTAAATAAACTATTGAAGAGACTGTGACTAAAACTAAATAAACTATTGAAGAGACTATGACTAAAACTAAATAAACTATTGAAGAG